>NC_084768.1:15667127-15969091 GCF_028858725.1 Colius striatus
CTTTTAGATTGTCTCACAGCAAAGTTATAAAGATTAGATAACATCAGTCAATACCATCCTTATTCACAAGTCATTTCATGAAAATGCTTATAAAAGATCTGTAATGTGACCAATGGTTATATAAATGTTCAGAAATCTTTAAAGAGTGCTGACCAAATGAATAATTGTCAAAGCTGTGGTGGCACTTCAGCATAGCCATTTTTTCCTAATGGCTTGAACTCTGAAGGTCATATTGACATGTGTAGTCATATGAAAAATCAATGAAGTACTAAACACAGGGGGTTTTTTTCAGAGGAACCATTATTATTGCTTTCAATTGAGTCACTATTGTACACGTTCCAGAATTTAACTGCTAATTATCCAACGTAATTATCTCAAAATGGTCTACTAATGTATTGGATAATTAAATAAATCTTCTATTTCATTAAACTTACACAGTATTTGTATGTGTATATACATATGTATATTTTTCCATGACAACTTGTGCGTGTATTTATGCTACATGTAATGTATGCCAGACATTCAATTTCATTTGTTTTAGTATGTAACCAGTGGAAAGCATGTAGATGTTCTTAATTTGTGTAAAATCATTGTCTGCATGCACACCCATCTGTATACCCACAGCCCTGGGCCCCATTGTCCGTTGTGTTCCTACACCCATTATCCAATCTCTGGGCACTTCAAAGTAAAAAGCACAGAGTCATCTGTCAATCCAGGGCAAAAACATCTTGCTGTTTTTTTCAGACTTAATAATACCAACACTGCACCACATAGGAATTTGGAAGAAAAGTAAATCTAAGATGTGCGTTTGGGGCTCACCTTGTTTTTCTCTGCTAGTTCAGCATGTTTGAATCCTGGCTACTCTGGAGAAGTATTCTAGAAGGCTGGGGACATCACTTAAGTACATAGAGAGCTTTTCTCATAACTGCTGTTGGTCAGGAAGGATGAATTCATTTGTTTCTGTACTTTTGAAAGTCTAAATAGTTACCTATTCCCCTGCCTTTATACAACAGTAGAGTTGTGAAATGTTTAACAAAGGCTCAATGCAGGAATTCTATTTTGACATTACTATTTTTAAGCCTGAAGCACATGCATCAGGCATAATTTTTATATTTCAGACTTTTGCAGGTCTTTACACCAGATGTACTGTTTCAACACTTTTTGTAGCTTATAGCGTATGTGACGTATCCCTGTAAAAATAAACTGATACTTTGACTGTGGAACTTTCTATTAAAAATGTACCTGGCCAGTCTTTTGTAGGTACTTTAGGCCTTCCTGGTATCTTCAATATTGAAATAAGCTTATGTATATTTAGGGTTTTTTTACCCTCTTTATATCAAAAAACATTTCAATCCTTAAGCAGTCACTCACTTTAAGTAAAGATAGTTGTGCAATGTAGAAGCTGTTTGAGTTCATTGGCCTGTGTTCAAGGGAAAATGATTAGATGCCAAAACTAATGTGCATATGTGCTGAATTAGAAAAAACCCAGTGTTTGTAAGTATAGGCCTTAATAAACATGGAGAGTTTATCCAAAATACATTGAAGTCAAATCTTGGGATGATAGGGATTCTGTTTTAATTAAACCTGCAATTACATTTGAAAGATATAAGTAGTATTTTCAATACGATAGACTATTTTTCAACATAAAGTTGTTTCTTGCGGTTGTTGTAGCCATTACTAGAAAATTATGCTGTTTCTTGCAACAATAATTCAGTTACCTCCAGTCTGATTGGGTAATGATAATTTTGCTTTTTTTTTTTTGTCTAGCTTTTTTTTTATTGTTACTGAGAATTATTTTGCTAAGTCACCTCTATTTCTCTTCCTTGCTTTAAAATAACGTTTCACATGGGAACCTTTGGGCATTGCTGACGACTTTTTCACTTCCTCGTAACCAGGTCAGAATGAGAATAGAGGTGAAGGACGTTTAGTCATATTGACCATGTACAGACATAGTTCACTATTATTTACTGGCCATGACATTATTATCCTCTAGCAAATCATTTAGTCTGAGACGCAAAAGGCCTCTGGGAGCAGTATTCCCAACTTCAAAAATATGTAACAGCAGGTAGCAATCACAGCACAGTTCCTGGGAGTAATTCTTCTCTAGCAATTGCTTTGCCCTCTAATCGTCCCAACTGAGAAAGCAAGAGAGACTGAAGGAAGAAGTGTGAGAAGTGTAATGGCTGAAAATATCATGTGCAGTGTAACCAAAGAGACATATTTCTTGCGTATCTTACTTGGTGTTAGTAGCATGTGAGAACTGCGCCTTGGTAAGCTTTTTGACATGATCAAATCTATTTTATGATTTTCAGTTTAATAATACTGACAGTGCACATAAACTGGGTTTTGGCAATATTGCTTACTACTGTAATTTACAATTTTTTTCTCTGAGTTTGTAAGCATTTGCACTTGTATCTGTATACAGGTCAGCACAAAATGAGGATGGGAAGTATGTAGTTCCTCAGTATGTCTTCTGAGGAACTTTGAACTTCATTATTTCCATAGCCTGTCATGCCTTTGGGCACCAGGGTTATTATATCTATGAGAAAAGAGCATGTAAGTAATGAGCGGTGGGAAACCATTAGTATGCCTGAAATGATTTAATGAAAGCTTGGATCATGATACGTCAGGAGCTGTTCTTATCATTTGGACAGCTCCATCTGCATCTTTAATAATTAATTCAGTTCAGTAAGAGTTCAGTGTGCACATTCATTTAGAAGCCTTCTTCAGAGAGCACCTCTCTCGCTGCCAGTCCCAGAGAGAAATAGGCTTCTGCATGGCTAAGAGCAAAGATCTGGAGATACAAGAGCAGTTTTAGAGCTGCATTTGCCAGGTAACAAAAGCTCGGGGGAGTTCAAAAAGGGTCAGAACATGTGCAGTTCAGCTAGGTTACTTCAGAGTGGTGTTTCTGTTCTTCTGTCTTATCATATCCATGTCAGCACTGCAGGCTGTGTGGAATGAATTTTAAGCTGCTAAGCTCAGGCAGACGTGATTCAATTGAGCAGGTTCACGGCTATAAAACAAACAGTGCACTCCTGTAATCTGTGGTCAGAAAAGCCTGAGTATTTTGACTTCTCTGTAGATCCATATTCATTCATATCCAAGGAATGAATGATGTTGAATTGACTTGAATTCAACCAAAACTACTAGAGCTTGCTTCTGTCATGGTTTAGGCCCATCTAGGAACAAAGGACCATAATCATCCACTCATTCACTTCTCCCCCTCCCATCTGGACAGTGAAAAGTACTGAGGGTCTTCGCAATGCCCTAAGGACAGGGAGGGCTCACTCACTACTTATGGTCCCAGACAAGATTACTCAAGCAACAAAACTTAATTTAGTCTACCACCAACCAAAACCAACAGAAATACCCAACCAAAAACAATAGAGTAGGTTGATGATGAAAAGTACAACCCTCTGCCCCTGCCCGCATCCCTCCCATCTTCAGTGGGGCAGGGAATGGGGGGTAAAGTATGTCCTTGCCCAATGGCTCCTGCAGTTTGTATGACCTCCAAGGAGGAGGACTCCTCACCAGTTGTCCCTGCTCCAGCACACAGGGTCTCTCACTTGCCGAGCATTCCTCTACACTCCTAGATCACTATAACGTGCGTCTATGCCAAGGGCTGCAGCTCCTCTCCACTTCCTTCGGGGTGAGGTCCAAAACACTAAACCACTCTGGCACAGGGTTTTCCTAGAGCTGCTGGCAACTGTCAGTCCTGCCATTGCCCTCCATGGGTCACAGAGGAACAGCTGCACTCTCACCATGGGCTGCAGGGGCATTTCCAGTCCAATGCTCTTCCTTCCCTCATCGTCCTCAGACTGCAGGGTCTGTGTTGTCGCCTCCATCTTGCCTCACTCTTCCACCTCGTCCTATGCACTACAAATTTCTCTTAAACAGTGATGACAGAGGTACCAAGTTGGCCCAACCGGGCTGGAGGTGAGTCCGAACTCAGAGCCAGGGGAAGTTTTGGGAACTTTTTACAGGGACCAGCACTGCAGCTCCCTCCTCCTGTTACCAGGTACAAGCAGCTCCACAGAAACCTTTCACAGCTTCTTGCAGGTGGAGACAACATATTAGGCTACTGAAGGTTGTTGAAGCAAAAATTCCTGTTCTGTTCCATCCCAGGATGCTCTATTTCATTAACATAGAGAAGGTAGTTTTGCTTTTCACTCAGATTGAGGCATTACTTCAACAGAGTGGATGTGTATATACCAATGCACACATAATCTTAACTCCACATATGAAAATGGACTTATGTGTATAAATAAGCTTGTGTGTATAAATAATGCATATATATCTTTCTGTAATAGACATTTGATAAATGGCATTCATCTATTACAGGGGGAAATTTATCATAATTATTGCAAAATCTAGCTTTATTTGGCTACTAATTCATTGTACCTGCAAGTGATTCCAATCCATTAGTCTCTTGTGCAGGTTACTCCATATACTTTTTTTAAAAGTTAATTTGATGTGAAGACACTCCCTCTATCAAAAATATTTAGGTTCCAGGAACCAGAAAGACAAAATTCCTACGTATACTATTTTTCATGTCCAACACCTTCTTATTTCCAAACAGAAACAGCCCTCTATGTGTTGCCTGTGAAAAAAGCACGATCTTCCAGGGTACTGAATTTGATTATTACCATAAAAATTCTTCAAATTTTGGGTTTTTTGTATCTACATAACTGTCTTTCACTCTGTTCTATCCAATTACACTCGTCATATGAATAGAAAAGTAGGAACTGACATTTTTTTTACTTACATCTCTAAAATCAGAATATAGGTTAAACTAATTCTATATATATAATTCAGTACCCTGTCTCTTATAGTGGATAATGTATTTTAAAAAATTACAGCAAAAAAAGTGTAAGCATTAAGGAAATGTATTAATTGAAGTTTTTGCTTATTGTTTTCATTTGATGTTTTTAGAGAGGTCACATTACAGCTCCACCTACTGTAACTGTGTGTTTTGTCACTTCATATAACAGCAGTATCTTCAAATCTGAACCTTATGCCAGCTTTGTAAATTCTTATTTTTAGCCTTCAAAAGAATGTTGGCTTGATTTTTCAGAAGTGCAGCATGAAAGAGCTTTTATTGACTTTATCAAGGGTATAATTTCACGACTGTTTGAGATGTATGTACTGTGTGTGTGTGTTCACAAGGTGTGTTTATATTTTTTATTATCATTGAAGGAGAGCAGTACTTTTCAGGTGCAGATTTTTGGTCATCTGGGGTGGATGCAGCCGAGTTGTCAGGATGACACACAGCCAGTCCTGAGCCTCTTATGTTACACAAAGTGATGAAAATTATCATTGTATTTGCTTTCAAAAGCCCATCTTGCTATTCATATGAGCCTTTATGTGACCCCAAAGGACTGTGAGTTTGTGGTGAATATTCTTCTTAAAGAAGAGTGTTGTACTCAGACCGTCTGTAAAGCTTGGAAAACATATACAGACTCATTTGCTTAGATCCTTACTAGTTCAGTCTTCACATAGTCATGAAACAATTCAGGTTGGAGGGGACTTCAGGAGATCTGTGGTCTAGCCTTCTGCTCAAAACAGACTCAGCTCTGAGCTCAGATGAGGTTCCTCAGGGCTGAAAAAGCTTTCCTTCTACAGAGTTGGTACAAATGAATGCAAAAGCACTGAGTGTGTTTCCTCCTCCTGCAACATACGTCTTACCAAGAAAAGTAATACACCCATTCCTTCTAAAAGCAATTATTCTCCAACAAGTTCACTTCCCTCGCTGCTTAGTGTCTTGTGTAATAAAATGGCAGGATGCCCAAAAGCCTTTGACTCATGAGTTCCTCCAAAACAATCAATTTCTAGATGAGAAGCAGTAAGGGAGCCAAAAGCGAATTTATTGAAAGGTTTGGTTACAGTATTTGTAAAGTGGGCAAAAGAAGCTTTTGATAATGATACGGTGTGTAACAGAGATGCCAGCATGTTTGAACAAGTGGCAAACCACGGTCTTTTGACTGCGAAAACTGAAAACTATGCAATATTTCACAGCGACGGAGAAACAAGTATCATATGCTCTGTTGTCATAGTTACTTTGTCTTCAAAGTGCAGTATTTTGCTCTTTTTCGCTTTTTTTTCTTAGAAGCACTTTTTCAGCTACTGTGATCCAGCATTGTTATTTCTGTGGGCTGCTTTTAGGGGTCTGTACCTAAATTGGAATGAAAGTGTGTATTAAGAAACTATGTGCATTTATTCCTAGTACAACAAGGACACATATACAGACAGAGATGAATATCTGCATAAAACCTGATTAATACACTGGAGCTTGTCTCAGGCTCTGGGGCAGGGCCATGTGTGCTTGCATGTCACCGAAGGAACCTCAGTATGTAAATACAAGCTTTTGTTTTTCGTACGTCAACCCAGCACTTCAGTCATACAAAGAATCAGAGGATAAAAACCTCTCGTTTCATAAGACAGTCTTTTATGGGCTAAGCCCTATATATGAGTTTTTGATCCAAGAACGATGTTGCTTGTACAATACAGGATACTCCAGGGTAGCTACTTAGGCAAGGATTAGCTTCCAGCTGTGCTGTAAATACTATTCTGAACTGGATTGTTCACTCCCAGTTGTATGGGTTGCAGCCAAAGTTGTTTTACGTTAGGATTGGCATGAGGCATGTCTCTTAGCTCTTAATCTGTTTGTTTTCACAAAAAGTAAATTGAAATTACATTTTTTTAAGTAGACTGGAGAGGTTCATGTTATGTCAGTTACCAAAATGTGCAAGAAACATTTTCCAATACAGGAGAAGAAAGTCTGCCTGCAAAAGCCTGGAACTGAGGGTCACGTCACACACAGGGCCCCTGTCCTCTGTCCGGTGCAAAAGGCCAGAAAGAGAAGCATTTTGTTTTCTCATTCAAGGAAAACATCCAGTACAGTGAGAACCTAGATGAGAGGAAAAAAAATGATCACAATGATACAATGAAATGTTTGTCAACTAGTTAGTCCTTACCTATAAGAATCGTATAAGGTAGTCAGCAGGGTCATGAGATATTGATACTTCTATTACATTTTGCAGCAATGGAAATCATGCTGAATGCACCATATACATACCTCCACTTAAAGGTCAAGTACTCACTGACAGTTCTTGAAACACAGATAGAAATTAATTATTAAAGCTTAGTTTACTTATTTGTATCACAGACGTTTTTTGTATAAATCTCAAGATACAATTGTTAAAATCTGTTACTTTGAATCAGGACTGATGAAGTCAAAAGCTGCCAAACACTGTTCTGGTGTTGAGAACTGCCTTACAGTTCATACTCTCCATCGTGATTTTGAGACATTCACCTTTCTGAGATTGTTAAGACCTGCTCTTTAAAAGGATGTGAGTGATGTTTCTGACCATTGTGGCACAGCTGTAGGAACATATCTGGTATGAACTGGTATCAGCAATGTTACAAAAACTGTGAGGATTCTCTCTTAAACCAGAGGCTTCCCAGAATGAGAGACTGAGCTGGTTATTCTCCCATCAGTAACCAGTTGCAGATATATACAGAAGATTCTAAGAATGGGGTTATAATCAATCTATGTGTTACAAGGATGCCCAAGCAGATTCTCCCATCTTCTCCTAGCTATCAGTTTAGTCATTTCCTGTGGAGCATTGTACTAGTAGATAAGGATACGTGTCTTCTCCCAGGAAGGACATAGCTCTTACTGTTTTCAAACACATGATTTTATTTTAATTGTCTGCATGATTTAGGACAGCATGTGCTAAGCACTCAAATTAACTGTATACCACTTACCAACTATGCTCTTCGCATGCTTTGAAATTAATGGGAGGAAGGCACCTAGTTATCTTTGGTATCTGTGATTCTGTTTCACAATAGGGACAGTAAAAAAAAAAAAAACAAAAACCTTCAGTATCTTCCCCAGTGTTATCTATGTGAATGACACAACAAGAATAAGTCAGCATAGTTCTTTCCTTGAAGTGGCATGCAGTTTCTCTTCGACAGAATCTGAACTACAAAGGGAAAGAGGGCAGTAGGAGGGTACACCACCAGGATATGTCTATGGCATAGTTAAGTTTGATGCATTTGCTACATCTTTGTGTTTCATTTTCTTTTGTTCTCTTTTTCTTCAATTACATTTAAGCTATTTTCAAGACCCCAGTGGGATTTGTGAAGAAAAAGTGACATTATTGTAAAAAAAAAAAAAAAAAAGAGAGAAATTAGCAAAGGCAAGAAACGTTCCAGGATGGGGTGATAAGAAGACAATTAGTATAGTGTAGCAGATGGGTAACCATAGTCCTTGGAGGAAGTTAGTGAGAGGGGAAACAGGGCCAGAGATGACAGGCAAAGGTGAGCAGGGGCTGAGCACAGTGTGCTGGAAGACAGACCTAGACTGACAATGACAGATGTCGGACATAAGCAAAATACTGTGGTTGGTGATGATGTGATGTATTTGGAAAATTAAGTGAAACAAGGATTTTAACATGTTATTTTTTTTTTCCCCTCATCTGTGTTTGCAATCATGTTTTACAGACTGACTGATATAGTTACCCAGTTTCACTACATGTTTGAAAATAAACTACGAGGGTTTTGTTTAGTCTGTAACATCATCATTATTCAACCTATTACTTGAAGTAGTTTAATGTAATTCTTATCTGTTTTGACAGCTGAATCTTATCTTCCTGGTGATCACATTGTGCAAAATGGTGAAGCACTCAAACACTTTGAAACCAGACTCTAGCAGGTTGGAAAACATTAAGTAAGTGCTTTGTGTTCAAGTATGAGAACTATGATTATTTTCTGATTGCTGAACTGATTGAAAGCTACTCTCCATTAGGAGCACACGCCATTGTCTCCCAGCAACTGCAGATGTCAATTAGAAGCAAACAGCCAATCCTGCTTTCGTCACATTGTTACTGTAGTGTCATAAACGCCGGTCAGAATTAGATAATTTCAGCTTGGAACTAGTGCCAAGAAACTGTTTCACGGAAATGCCACAGCACTATAGTAATTTCATTTGCATTTAAAATGCAGTTCAAAAATGATATTCCTGTTTGCATGGCTGATATGATTATATTAAGTTTGTTTTGTTAAATGACTTTTTGATTTAGGGATTCTGAGCGGTTTCTACTCGTAATCCTGTTCTCCCAAGGGAATTGACTCTATTATTATTGTTAACTTGAAGATTATCTGTTGTTTTCATGCTAATTTAACAAGTGTTTACTTTATCATGGTGCTGTACTGTACTATCCCTTTTGCAGAGTAATATAAGGTTTATATAATTAACACAGCTTTGGCAGTTCTTGGTTCTTTAGCTAGTCTTTTACTGTATTCTGTATAGCTTTGTGTCACACTGAAGGTTTTTTTATCAACACTAAAGGGATGGTGCAACTTTCTAACACTGAGGGTTGGATGTGAAAGGGTCATACAGATTTGCTTTGAATGTTGAAAATGGCAGAGGGAGATTTTCAGTAAGGCTAACATTGTGGTCTAGATGTTCTAGATAGGTCAGTATCAGCTTCATTGCATGTTGCATGATGAGAGAGAGAGCTAATCTTTAGCATCTCTCTCTTTTCTTCCTTTTCCTCTTTCTGTCTTCTCATCCACACCAGTAATTACCGTGTTTGTGATGGCTACTATAATACGGACTTACCTGGGTAAGATAGAACCCTACATTAACAAATTTCTAGCATGATTTTTAACTTTACAAACTCGGTCAATATTGTGGATATCCCTTAGTTTTAATTAACTAGTTTTGAGATACCTGACTTGCTAAAGAATTTTTAACTATTATGTGCCTTTATAATTTTTAATTGCTTGCCTCTGCATTTTGAATTTCCTAATTTTGACTAATTTTTATACACGATTGAAAATGCTCTTATTATTTTCTGTTTCAATTCTGTCTAATAATTTTGTTTCTCTTTTCTGCTTATAATGCTTTCTAGCTATGAAGATAATAAGCCATTTATCAAGTAAGATCATTAGTTAGATGTGGAATTCACTGACTAAATTCCCTTTCCCTTTCATTCTGTGCCGTTCTCTACAATTCCTTTCCCTTAACCTGTTCATGATGGAATCTTTTTTAGACTACTCTGTAGAGCAATATCCATATTTTTGTCACATTTCAGCAGGGTTTCTTCATGCGGAAGTTAGATCATCTAGCTTCAGTTTAGCCGAGTTTATCAGAGCATTAAAGATTCAGGCTCTAGGCTTTTAATCTGCTGTTTAACCTTTGTGCATTTGTGTTATATTATTTGGCGTCATATGGCAGCACCACTGTTTAAAATCTTAAAACAGTGTGATTAGTGGCTAAGCCAGATTTATCAGTCTCTTTTCTAAAAGCAGATAAAGCAATGGAGTAGTTGGGGCTTGCACTATATTTCTGCATTTCAAAATAGTTTTGACATCCTGTGCAGTTCTTGAGAAAGATAAAGGTCATATCTACTCTTGCTGTTTTCACTGGAGACTAAGAGTACTAAATGGAATTGTTCTTTCTTTAATAGATAAAAGGTTAAACCCAAGGAATTTTTACATTTGAATATGAACCTAGTAAAAGTCAACTGCAGGAACTGAAATGTTAATATTGAATTTGGCAACATGCATTCCCATAAATAATGTTACTAAAATGAATTTTCTTTTACAGATCCTGGGTCCTGGGTGCATTTGCTCTCCTGTGTCTCCTTGGCCTAACATGGTCATTTGGCCTGCTGTTTATCAATGAGGGGACTGTTGTGATGACGTATCTCTTCACAGTATTTAATGCTTTCCAAGGAATGTTTATTTTCATCTTTCATTGCGCCCTTCAAAAGAAAGTAAGTTACTGAAAACAAAGTTGTGTGTTCCCTAATTCCTTAAAAATGCTCCATATATTTCTGAAAAAAAATAGAAAAAAACCCCAGCAGTGTCAAGAACTACAGTATTTCAAAGCAGTGTGAGGAGGGAGTGAGGATTCAAATTCTTGCTGTGTGTGCTTGTGGGAGTCACGTAACTGCTCTGTGGCCTGAGCGGGTTTAAAATGGATGCAGTATTTCCAACCTGAGCTTCAAAAGTTTTGAGACTTTGGGAAGAAAATTACTATAGAAAAGATACTTTTTAACATTGGTAATATGGTACATATTTGTCTGGATTTCCAGCCAAAAGTCTTTCATGTGTGCATGAAACAAATTCTGCCTCTGCTGCAGCACTGCAAACGAAGGATCATTTACAATATTAGCCCATCTCAGCCTGGAAACTCACATCAAGGCAGAGGACCTCTCTTGAGATCCAATTAAGCTGCCACATAAACTCCAAGCTGCCACACAAAGCTCCAGGTGACAGGCAGGAATTGTACTGTAAGACCTCATTCATTACCAAATTAAGTGAGATGTAAAAATTAATTTTATTATGAACTTCAGTATACCTTAGAAAAAAACTCTGCAGGTATTAACAGAGTTTTCCAAAGATGCCAGCATGACTACTTTTTTTCAAGAGTTTGCCTACCCCAGCAGTCAAACAACTTTGTGCTCTTAAATGGAGGAAAAACTGGAATCCCCTGGCAAGAGAATTCCCTCATGAGTGGGATGTGCTACATTAGTTCTGCTCCCCTCTGCTCGATGGCAGCGGAAGGGTCCTGAAGGAGCAGATCGGCTGGAGAGAGTGAGAAAACTTGCGAGGGCGAAAGGAGCAAAGTGAAAGGTGAAGCTGGGTGGGAATTCTATTTTGGTTCCCTGCACCCCTTTTCTGAGGATGGAGACTGCTTCCAAGGATACCTTAGGACTGCTTTAGTGAGGGATAAAAGATAAAAGCTCAAAGCTTGTGTTAAAAGGCATGACAAATGAAGGTAATGAGCGGAAGGGTAAACTTCAAAAAATCCCACCCAAAAAAACCCAACTTTACATAAAATACAATACATCATACATTTGGAAATACCCAGTTTGCAATATTTAGAATCTAAATATTTTTACCAGTTTTAAGCTGGAGACCCAGCAATTATTAACTCCCATTATAATTAGCTCACTAGAGACATAATTAGCTGATATTTATAAAATGGTTTGAGACCATTGCATAAAGCATTGCTGTGTAAGTACAGAAACCACATTCTTGCCTGTTCCCATCTGTAGCAGTTCTAACAGTATCATCGTCTCTAAATTTGGTGTAGACAATGGCATTCAGCCATGTTTTAGGAAGAGAACTGGTGGACAGAAAGACTTTTATCCACTCCTCTCCTTTTGGGACAATGAAAAGCACACTTAGAGAAATGACTGAGCCTAAGAAAAGAAGGGAGGGAAGAAAACGCAAACATTCTCAAAATGCAAATAATCTTTTTAGATTAGGGTTTCATATAACGTTGCCCTTTCTACTACTTGTATTGGACTTCAAAAACAGATTCCTTTTTTATTTCTTTTTACAGCTATGCATTGTTTTTATATTAAGTGCAGTCAGCAAAAAGCAATATTAAAATACCAGTCAAGTGTGAAAAAGCATAACCTAGAGCAATAAGATTGATACCTGAAAGAATGTTAAAGCTGCCATTTAAGATTTCCAAGTTTCTATGCCTTTGACTGGGTATCATCCTATCCTCTGCCTGCATAGCTAATGTAGTCCTTTTATTCTGTTATTACTAGTTGGTCACTAAATTGAACAGAGAAATAGAATTGTGAAAGTGAAAACTATTATGTTTCCAGTTCTGACGAGATGATAGTGCTGTTGCTTCCATCAGCTTCCAACAAGCTATAATTTAGAAATAATGACAGTGGAATGTGCAGTAGTGACAGATAATGTACATTCACTGCAATATAGGCATTAGGCAAAACCAGCCCTAGAGGGTGGTATTTGGGTAAAAATACAGTTTTGATTGCTATTGTCTCTACTGTGTAGTGGTTTGGAGCATTTAGTATCTATTAGTGTTCAGGAATGTATTTTCTTAGGTGTTTTACCATCTAGCGATGATATATTGAGACTTATGTTTTTCACACTACAGAGATAAATATTGTAATTCTATGTCCATGCATTTCTGTTTTCATTTTTTAATGTGTCTTTTGTACTGAGATAGGTGGAAGTTCACTTCAAATATGTACCAAATACTTTCATAAAAAGATGAGTTATTGTCCCTAGCTTGAAGTTAAGGCATTGACTATTCAAATTTTCTTTAGCCTTGTGATTTATAGAACCATTGCACTGTGTTCCTTGAGTAAAATACTAAAAACAGCACACGACATATGTAAATCCACACTACTGACTTGTTGTATTTTCCTCTCTCTCCTTTTTGCATACACATAACTTTTGTCTGATATATTCATAGGCCAAGAAGAATTTCCAAAGTAGCTGAAATTCCACTTTTCCCTGAAACTTAGGAGTCTCATTGATGTAGAGCGGACACTTTAGATTTCTCAAGTGGAAGATTTATGAATTTATACTTATGCATCTTTACAAATTTTATCCAGGATGTCCTTTTACTGGTGCTATCATGCTGCTGAGATTGTATATGTACTCTTCTGTTGTCTGAAAACGGTAGTCAGTGTAACAATCACTCAACATGAAAGAAATAAGTGCTCTGTAAATCAATCCCAATTACTTTCATGACAAATGTTAACACACATAAATTACAAAACTAAAGTTTACAGTAGGTAAACACAAGATGAAGAAATGCAGGTAAAGCACTCAAATGATAATTAGTTTTGTTGCTCGGTCAGACAAAAATCTGACATACATAGGTGTATTCCAGTTTCTAGGTTCAGTAAAGATGCTAATGAGGATTTTACTTTTTGGTCCTGAAAGTGAAAGATGCTTCATTTCTTAGCCTTTGCAGTTCAAAATTAAACTTTGGAACAGATAATGCCTTCACCAGTATAGCTGATGCTCTGCTTTGAGTAGGGCTGTGACATTTGTGACCTGTGTACGATCCCGAAGCAGGTGTGACTGTATGAACTAGCAGCTGTTTGAGTTGCACAGAGCAACTTTATATAAAGATGCCTTTATAGTCATTGCAGGTTTTGCACATTTTCTTGGAAGGCATGACATAATGGGCAGTACAGAGTGGTGCAAAAGCTAGTTACCTCAACCCTTCTTGTGTGCTTGGTTTCTGAAGCCAAAGCTCATACAAAAAGAAGTATTTTCAGCCAGCATTAAATTCAGTTAAACCTAATTATATTAATCTACAATATGAAGATGAAAATAATCTCATCAGTAACTCAGTAATGTTTATTCAGGCACATCTAAATTAAGTTCATGTATACTTTGGAAATAATTTATTCAAGGATACTGGATAGCTGATACAGCTTCAGCTAAGTAGGGAAAAATACCTGTCTTTGCTAATAGCCACCAATTCAACAGACAAGAATTACCCATTTGCTCGAAAAGTGTGTGAGTGGTTTCAATGCCAGGTTCATGTGTTTTTGCCAAGGAAGGTATTTAACAGTATTTTTTGTTTCCTTGTAGGTACGTAAGGAATATGGCAAATGCTTCCGACATTCCTACTGCTGTGGTGGACTACCGACAGAGAGTCCCCACAGTTCAGTGAAGGCATCAACAACAAGAACTAGTGCTCGCTATTCCTCTGGCACTCAGGTAACAGAGATTTTGACAGCACCTTTTAATTAACCTTATTTATAAAAAGCCTACTGAGATGTGTTCCAATCAGAAGCACTAATTGTCTCATTATTATCATTTAGATGGAAAATACATACTTCTGCATAGTAGAATTGATTTCTTTTTAAACATTTCCCTTTACTTTAAGATAATGCAAAGGCCTTACTTTACTTGTAATTTGGGGCTGGTTTATGGGAAGGTTTGCACTCATCTAAATGAAATTTAATAAATTAGACTTTTAATAACAGAAGGAGTTTCACTACATGGTAGAAGAATGGATTACTTTAGGCCAAAATAAACACAAATATTCTACATAATAGCACATCAGTAGGAAAAGATCATTTGCAACTTAATATGCTTCTGTCTCATTGCTCTACGTTAACAGAGTCGCATAAGGAGGATGTGGAATGACACTGTGAGAAAACAATCTGAATCGTCTTTTATCTCAGGTGACATCAACAGCACTTCAACACTTAATCAAGGTCAGTCACTGGGAACATTTCAATTTTAGAAGCCTTAAATTTTATACAGATTTTATATCATTTAACCAGAGAATTGAAAAGAATGTTAAAAAAAAAAAAATCTGGAACAAATGTTCCCTAAAAGCAGAGTTTTAAAGTCGTCCACCAGCGCTTTTTAAAACCGTGTTCCCTCAGCTGGCCCCTGCTATAGAAGCTGAATTCCTCCATTCATGGGAATGTATTTCAATAAGTTTCATCAATAATTTAACTTAAAAGATTGTAATTTTAATTCTTTCCTAACCTTTACAGGTTAAATCTGAAACAGAAATATGAGTGCAGTAACATTTTAATGCCTATTTGACTATGATTTCTAGGTGCAGAAATTTTCCCAGTGAAATCTAATTGATATCATTTCTATGCAAAAGATGTCTGTAAAGCATTTATCTTTTCTATTTCAAAGAGCATCGTATCTGTCACATGGGATAGAATCCAGATTTTCAGGCACAGAGAAGCCAAAAGTCGGAATTTCTCATCTCAAATAGACTTTGAAAACTGTAACTTCATTCTCATGTCCATTTAGAAGACAGGGTATTTACCAAGACAGAATGTCCCTTCCTTTCTCCCCTTCCCCCCGTGTTTTTCTAAGGCTAGCGGTGGAGGGAAGACTGCTCTGTGCAAGCCAGGTTCAAAACCTGTTCTTCTACCCACATCTCTTAGCCCCGATCTCATTGTGACCAGTTCCTGCTCAACTCAGAAAGTTTCAAACAGAAAATTCACCACTGTCAGGGCTGCTCAAAGCCCTCATCAGCCAGAACAAGCACATCTTCCTCCCTTGTTTTTTTTTAAAGATCTGATAGTAGGAACTTGTACTTAACTCACGGCCATTTTGGAAGTAAAAAATCTGGTATTTTGCAAAAAGAAAAGATTTCAGAAAGCACAATGTGCATTCTGCTGTTTGGCATACGGGAAGAGAGTAAGACCTGTGTGTCTCACTGCTCTCCCCATCTGAATCTTGTATGTTCCTCTGGCAAAATCAAAATTAAGTAACTTCTCGTAGTAGAGAATGTTTATTTTCCATGCCAAAGAAAGAAGTACGTTTCCTTCCAGTGTTATTGAAAACCCCTAAATACACTATAGATAAATGTCAGAGATATCACCCCAGTTTCATGTGTCTAACTCCTGAGGTTTGTTCTAATCATGCTGTGTCCTCATTTAATCCAGAGTTGAACATAGATCTTGAAAGCTTCTCCCTGTTTCAGAGCTCTGGTCACTGGAGATGTTCTGCCATGATTAGAAAAAATGATACCATCATTATTCAACTATAATATTGTTCCTATCTCAGTGGTACATAGATATACAAGGGTAGTTTAGTAATTAATGACAAGTCTCATTTGTACTTTAAAGTAAAAATAAAGTTTTGAATGGTGGCAAGAAATTCTCCTAATTATGAATGACAGGTAATAATTCTAACCAAGATTAAATATAGTATACAAAAAAAAACCCCACCAAGCAAAATGTATTTCAGTCAATAGTTCTAGGAATAAGTATATTACAATTGAAAAAAGTTGTGATAAAACGTTTCTAGTCCTTCACTGATACAAACTTACTTTAGCATAATCAGGCATTAATTCTCTGAACATGAGAGTTTTCTGCTCATTTCTGCTACCAAGTATCTATGGCAGTACAAAAGCATTAATATTTGCAATATATACTATCTGTTCCTTGCCAAATAAAAGTATCCATAATATAGAAATATAGCTGGGCCTTTAGATGTCCTTGGGTCTGTAATACACGATCCTGATGCACTGCTGTGCAATACAAGAGAAAAGAAAGTGGCTTTTTTACCTTAATTAAATGTTTAAGTTCTAAATCACAACATTTTGTGGTTTCTCTTGGGGGTTTTTTGGTCATTATTGAAGCCCTTTTTTCTTCTACTAGCTAGAAATAGGAGATAATTGACTTTTCTATATTTCCTCAAAATATGCTGACTCTTTTTTTCTAATTATTCTAAGAGTTGTTTAAATAGTGTTGCATTAACATGTAAAATGGCTTTAAAAAAATACTTGTTCATGTAGTGTTTTGCTTCATTTTACGTTGTTTGTAAACTGATTGTTTACAAACAAATTGTCATTTGGGGAATTATTTTTTAAAACCTGGCAGATAAATTTGCAGCATGAATGTCCCGAGAGAAAATGTGAATGCTCTGACTTCTTAGAGCAAATATTTTACTTTCCCCTCAGCATGCATACTTCTGCATATACTAAGATATGCTTCTTGCAGTTTGTCATCCACTGTCTTTGAAACTATCTGTGTGTTTTTTATAAAGTGAATAACAGCTCTGATCTTGTCATAAAAGATTTTTCAATGCCTTTCAGTTTGCAAAATTCAGTTCTCTCAATCCTGGACAGAAGTGTTCCATACAATCATTTTAAAGTTATAATAGCTTTATGTAGTACCTTGATCTCTACACATTTAATTGCTATTCTTGTGTAACAGAGATTTTGTATACATTAGTAAACGTCACTCTCACCAGATGTTTACTTTGGGGATTTGGACAGCACCTGTGAATTACTGGAATCTTAACTGTATTTTCCTGCTCCCATTTCAAAAACATAGCTCAAATACATTCAGAAATTTTCAGCTGAATTACATTTGACAAGTCCTGCATGATTCATGATGGATAAAAAATATTCTTTATTGAAACTGTCAGCCTAAAATTAAAGAACTGACTTTTTTTTTTTTCTGTTTCTTTTGCTTTAGGAATGACTGGCAATTACCTACTAACAAACCCTCTTCTTCGACCACACGGCACTAACAACCCCTATAACACATTGCTCGCTGAAACAGTTGTATGTAATGCCCCTTCAGCTCCTGTGTTTAACTCACCAGGTGTGCTTATTCTTCCTGAGTAAAACCGCTTGTCTTGGCTCACTCCAAATCCCTTCTTTTCCCTAGACAGAATCTCAAGTTTCAATATCCTAGCTGTACATTCTGAATTTCTGTCAGTTCAAGAAATACAGTATTGCCAATGTCAGCTTGTAAAACTGCACTATATTATAGTAATGCCTTTGCCATAACAGTATTTACCAATAATTATCCATGTTTTTAACACAGGTGGCATAAATCTTAATATACTATTACAGGACTGACACCACATGGTCCGAGAGCCCATCTTCAAGATATATATCACTTAGAGGTATCATGTCTATGCAATGTAAGGTTGACTCTAAAGCTTGCTGAGAAAAACCTGGTTTTGGAACGGATTAGATACTAAAGCAGCGCAAGGCATCCTGACACCTTTTGATACTCCAGTGGAGAAAATTGTATCCAGCGTCAAACGGATCTAAACTATAGTATAGTGCAGCTTTATGGTAGATCATTTTTCCTGTAGGAGAATCTTGAGATTAACAGTTAGAACAGTTTAGTTCTGTAGGAATAAATGGTGTCATCACTACCTAACATTTTGTTGTTACGCATTATGTAGTTGCTTTTTTTAACTACAGTGCAATTCATCAGTAAATACCTAGCAGTTACTATTTGATGAGTCATAAGATCACTTTAGTATAACTGGAACGATAAATCTTTGATAAAGAGCTCATAAAAACCTTGCTTCCAGTTTTTATTTCAAGTTTCCTTTTAAACTGAACTGTAGTTTCTATTTTCATTCTCTTGTTTTCTTACTTTCCTTATGCTTTCCTCTAGCAACCTACAGAGAGACAAGTATGGGAGTAAAACTTAACTTTGCCTATCAAATGTAAATTTTTTCAGCATGATTTTTAATGGGCACAATTAAAACATAACTAGTGGTCATGAAGTAGACTCAGCGGGCAAGTGGTTCACAATTTGCAAAAGAAATGTTTCCACATTCAAAAAGTACTTGCATACTGCTTTTTGGGAAACAACACGAGGTCTGTAGCAAACCCTATTGGTAACAGAAGTTATGCAATGCTGAAATAATTTGCTGTTTAAAGCCAAAGCAGTGTCAAGCAGAAGTGCTTAACAACTTACTTATATTTTTACATTCACATGGTAATCTTGCTACAGGCTATGGAAAGATTTCAAATGAATTACCTGATCGTGGGCAACAAAATTTGCCTCATCAAACCAATTTGAATATATTCTATTGTGCTTAGCTCTGCAGTATATCATAGAAAACTCATTTTGGATTATCAGATATATTTTGGTATCTGTTTAGCAGAAGAAAAGAGAATTAAAATTATAGAATTAAATCATTTTCATGAGGGAAATGAATGCCAGCATGTGGTCCATGTGTTGTCTACTTTTATAAATGCCATATGTTCTGCACAGCTAAATCCATTGCAAGGAAAAAATCTTGAAACATATATGAAATTGCAAAACTACAAAGTTGTTTAATCAAAGCTTAAAGAGACCTTTCAAACAGTCCTCATCACTGTTTAAATCAGTACACATGGAGAGGAGTTAGCAATAACACAAATACAAAATGATTTGTAAATTACTCAGAATTTATTTGGAAATTATTACTCTATATTTTAAAGCTGAAGACACAAAAATCTTTTCATGAGAAAATGCAATTACTTTTTAATTGAAAACAGTATTTCCAGAGAAGACTGAATTTTCTAGGATAAGCTGCAGCTCTAATTATGAAAAGAACCTAAAACGGGAAAATGTATAATGTTTTCCAAAACAACTTTTTTCTTATGCTCCTCCAAGCCTTGCATATAATGCAGCAGCCTCACAGTGGTCAGTTTCATTTCAGTAAAGTCACTCCATTCTTTCTTTTCTTCCAGATGTACCTGTAGATAAAGTGATATCCTAGGAATGCTCTAACCATCTGACTTTTCATTGTTCAGACTATTTAATTTCTTTCAGAGTTTGTTTTTTTCTTTTCTTTTTCCTTTGCTTGGGAAGCACTGTGCTGTCATAGTTTACATGTCTCTGTGTCTGTAGGAAAATCTTTTCTTTATTGTGTTCCCCCACCCCCCCCCAAAAAAAAGCCAAACCCAAAAGCATAAAGACCTTAATCATCATAAGATTTCATTTCCCCCTCCCTCCCCTTAAACTTCTTTTCATGTTTCCAGCAGACTTATCCAATCTGTCATTCTTCCAGTAGCTATGAGGTATCAGCCATGGCTGATTTCCTCTTCCCATTCCACAACTAATATTTATTCTTTGGTTTAATTTTTGTGACCCATACTTATAGAAATTCCTAACATTTCTGCATTTGACTTCCATGCCCATAGTAACTGTGGGCCTAGCTCTTAATTAACTATTCTGGTTCATTCAGCGCTGTCACTGTGACTGATGCAGACTGCAGGCAAACTTTGACCTTTAGAAGCCTGGGGCCGTTGTTGGCAGACAGAATATTAGTGCAAAAAAATTACATTAAGTGGGGAAAGAAAAGCTGTTATTGCTTAGTAATCTAATTTGCTGAACCCTTGCTCTGACTAAGTTGCTGAGAAGCTCAGTAATTCTTCATCATGTTACAATAAATCATTTTACTTTCTTTTATATATCAGCTACTCTTAGGCCAGATAGCCTGAGCAGACAGACATGATGTGAGTTGTCCAAAGTGAGTCATTCCACCTGCTGTCTATCGTGTTGTTGGATGGTGCTTGTGGGCCCTGGTCCCTGTAGTGTGAAAGATGGCTGTCCTTGTTTAACATAAATTCTTTGTACTTACCCATTTTTTTCATTCTTTTCTTTACTTCATCTCAAAAAAAAAAAAAAAAGGAAAAAAAAATGTTAGAAATGTTGTTAAAGTAGTTGCTTGCCAGTTATGTGGGTTTATGTTGAACATTTACCTTCAGTTATGTCTGTGATCTAATTACTTTTTAATTTAGTGTCGTTTAGGACAAATTCTGTTAATTTTCTTTTTCTAAATCATGGTAGAGTACTTCAAAACATAGCTGTTTCCAAATGAATTTGCTTTGCATTACATATGCAAGGGCATGGAGTGAACGGTTCCTTGTGGAAGAGTCATACAATTGACACTAAATTAAGAAATGAAAATGACACTATTCCCCACAGGAAATACACATTACTATTTTTAAAATGCATCTTTCCTATAAGGTGTGCAACTGTTTAGATTTGGGAATGTTCGATGTAACCTAACTTCCTTCAAGTCTTACTTCCAAGTACAACTTTGTCCTGAACTACATTAAAGAATTTCGTTTAAAACAAAGCATAGTGATAAAAAGCACATCAGACAATAACCAGAGCTGTCCTTTTCCATTTCAGGACATTCACTGAACAATGCCAGGGATACAAGTGCCATGGATACTCTACCGCTAAATGGTAATTTCAACAACAGCTACTCATTGCGCAACGGAGACTATAACGACAGTGTGCAAGTTGTAGACTGTGGACTAAGCCTGAATGATACTGCTTTTGAGAAAATGATCATTTCAGAATTAGTGCACAACAACCTGCGGGGCAGCAGCAAGAACCACAACTTGGAGCGCACGCTACCAGCCAAAGCTGTGATCGGTGGGAGCAGTAGCGAAGATGACGCCATCGTGGCAGACGCCTCATCTTTGATGCACAGTGACACCCCTGGGCTGGAGCTCCACCACAAAGAGCTTGAGGCCCCACTCATTCCTCAGCGGACTCACTCCCTTCTGTATCAGCCCCAGAAGAAAGTGAAGACCGAGGGAACCGACAGCTATGTCTCGCAGCTGACAGCCGAGGCTGATGACCAGCTCCGGTCCCCCAACAGAGACTCCCTTTACACGAGTATGCCTAATCTCAGAGACTCTCCGTATCCAGAGAGCAGCCCCGACGTTGAAGAAGATCTCTCCCCCTCCAGGAGGAGCGAAAATGAGGACATTTACTACAAGAGCATGCCAAACCTAGGAGCTGGCCATCAGCTTCAGATGTACTATCAAATCAGCAGGGGTAATAGCGACGGCTATATAATTCCCATTAACAAGGAAGGATGTATTCCAGAAGGAGATGTTAGAGAAGGACAAATGCAACTAGTGACAAGCCTTTAATAGTGTAGCAAAGAAATATTAAAGGCCACGTACAAGTATTAAAAAGACTTAATTGGCCCCATGCAGGCTCCCTCATATCTGCTTGAAGAGACAATTCTGTTGACCCTGTGGTTCTCCGGTAACAGGGATGACTGGACCTCGCAGTTCTGTGAATTTTTATAAAACAAAAACTTTGTATATACACAGAGTATACTAAAATGAATTATTTGTTACAAAGAAAAAAATACCAACAAGGTATTTTAAGATATCTTCTGCTGCTGAATTTAACAAAATTGTGAAAAAAAAAAAGAAATAAACACTTTCCAGCCATTTTACTGCAGCAGTTTGTGAACTAAATTTGTAAATATGGCTGCACCATTTTTTTTTCTAGGCCTACATTGTATTATATACAAGGCGTAGGCTCTAAAATCCTGTGGGACAAATTTACTGTACCTTACTATTCCTGACAAGACTTGCAAAAGCAGGAGAGATATTCTGCATCAGTTTGCAGTTCACTGCAAATCTTTTCCATTAGGGCAAAGATTGAATACATGTCTAACCACTAGCAATCAAGCCACAGGCCTTATTTCATATATTTCCTCAACTGTACAATGAACCGTTCTCATGAAAAAAAAAATGGCTAAAGAAATTATATTTTGTTCTATTGCTAGGGTAAAATAAATACATTTGTGTCCAACTGAGATATAATTGTCATTAAAAAAATAATTTTAAAGAGTTTGAAGAAAATATTGTGAAAAGCTCTTGGTTGCACATATAAGCTGTTTTTCTTACACTCTGTTCATAGTACGGTAGTATGTTTAAAAATGCAAGTTCTACCCATTTTCACTTATTTTTCACTGTAAACAGTGTTCTGCTTTGACAAGTTAGTTTTTATTCTTATGTTCTGAATTTTTATTGCCAAAAAACATAATTTGGGGGAGAAGATTGTTTCAGAAGCCAATTATGCCAAGCCTTGCACAAATTTGGTATAGCTAACAAAGATTGTAACTCAATTCCCTGTTCATTCTTTAATCAGGGTTGGGTGGTAAGGGGTAACGGGGACACTGGACACTTCTCACAAGCTTTCTCGTGAATAAAAGGTGCCTGTCCTTTAAAAAAAAATAAATAAAACATAACTATTACTCTTCCATATTCCTTCTGCCTATATTTAGTAATTAATTTATTTTATGATAAAAATCTAATGAAATGTAAATTGTTTCAACAAAATTCTGCTTTTTTCATCCCTTTGTGTAAACCTGTTAATAATGAGCCCATCACTAATATCCAGTGTAAAGTTTAACACCTGTTTGACAGTAAATAAATGTGAACTTTTTTCCAAATAGGTAAAATGTGCATTATTATGTACGAAGCATAATTGGCATCAGCAGTCCTTTGACCCAGGTATATCCTGCTTAGAATGGCTTCTTCCCATTTCATGATTTAAGCGTCAAGAGTACAACAGAAACTTTGTAGCTCTCCAGAAGAGAGGTCGTCTTTACTATTCATTACTCTAGTCACAGTTGAGTAGGATCAAACTCTGACATAGCAGGGTCATTAGGAAAATGTACTGTAATTTTATATATTTACATAACTTCTAAGTAGGCATCTGTACTGAAATTAAAAGTAAGGTGGTAAACACCACTATCCTATTCTTGGCAACAGTAATTAGCAGTTAATTATTAGCAATGAAGATACATTGTTGCAGTGGGGAAAACATGAATAAGCAGCATTTGGATAGCACTCAGAGTGCTATCTTAATAATTAATCCATCCGGCACTGTTTGGAGTTAGATAAATAAGCATGACTGTCCCTATTTTTATCAGACTAGAGAACTGCAGAAGGCAGCTGATACCCAAGATGTTATCTACAGATCAGTGGCAAATTCGAAGTCTGAAGTTGTTGTTGTCTTGATTTTCAAGCCTCTTTTGTCCCTCTCAACCAGGACCTCTTAAAGATAAGGCCAAGAACTTCATTTGTCGCCACTTCCAAAACTGTGTTCTTCCAAATAACTCTAAAATTAGTTTCATGTGTGGCCACTGTGACTATACGTATGATAACAGCAAAAATTCATTTGAAACTTTTATCAATTCTGTTACCTTCTAATGCCTTGCAATATATAAAGGCCATTTGGAAAAATAAAGCAATGCATTTTGAAAAAGTTTGGATTTCAGAGGAATATTTTGGGCAAGACTTCCTGCTGTTGAGAGAATTCAAACTCTGGGGGGGGGAAAAAAAAGTAAGATCCAGATTGTAATGTAACTATGGGGTTCAGGTGACCTCAATATATCTGTAATCAGGACTGTGACACTATAGTAATTGTTCTTGAAGAAAAAGGCATCTTCACCATCAACCCTCCTGATAACTCTTGCCAGTATCTTCCTAAACACTTAATATGTTTGAGGTAGATTCACTGGAACGTTTAAAATTTAATCAGAAACTGTTTACTTCTGTTTAGTAGAGATGCTTGACAAATCTGACATACAAATAATCTATGAAGTAAGAATTTGTTCTGATTCAGGGTATACAGCAAACTGGAGCAAAAATGATTCCCTTGGTCTGTCTGGCAACTTAAAAGCATACTTGCTGCCTTCTACCTAGGAAATCGTTTCTTTCTTAGGGATTTAAAACTTGTGGTGCTCAAGTAATTACAGTGTACATGACCTAATAAACATCATCAGCTTTCAGCAGAATCTTCAACCCTAGTTTGAGCAAGTACTTCTTTATGTCTAACTAAAGGTGGCAAAACTACATGCTGGAAGAAGGTTTGTAGCATTGCAGTCTTAAATATATATTCAATTTCAAATGTAACAAGTATTCATCAAAGAAGAAAATGTAGCTGATGAACCTAAGATGAACCAACTGAACCTAAGTATCATTCTTTTGTTAGCTTCTTTGTAATGTAGATGTTGCTTTTTAGTGAGCCTGTTTTTTTTTTTTTTAATGTTATGCTAGTGAGTGTCCTGTGTTTAACTAGCAGCTGATACCTTGCCAAATTTCTGTTGGTGTAACTTCTCAGTGTAGTAGGTTACAGTATAATTATAGAGCTGACAGCTTATTGTAATTTCTTTATGTTCTCTTCTCACGTTCCTACCATCTTGTCTTGGGATCAGAAGGACAGAAGAATTCAGAGGAAGAGTTCGAGAGTAGTGAAATAATGACAGCAGAATTAATGGAAACAAGTGTTTCTTCAGGGTCATCAGTTAACCAGTTCCTATGATAGTGCCAAGGATATGCTGCTATTTTAGGCACTTTCAGAAGAGCTGTAATTTTCTTATGGCTAGTAATCTCCTGTTAGTATCAGTGTTAACCCTACTGGCTCAGTTCAATTCTTCCTTGTAACTTCAGTCCAGTTATATTAAGTCCTACAAAAGATTAAATGGGATGTGCATTTAGTGAACTGTTGTATAATGGTGCTATGCATTGTTCAATATAAAATACATCTCAATTCTACATAAGTGAACCATAACATGAAGAAATGCGACACTGGTAATATCTTTATAGTTAAAATTAACCTTTATCTGTGAATTCTACAATACACCTTTGCTTCTTTTAAATTTGAAATGAAATTACTAATAAAGTTTACATATATTCACTTATGTAGGCAATAAAAGGTGTTTCAAATTGACATAAGTTATGGGTAAAATATGTGTCATATTTTATGTCCTAATTTTTAAGGAAATGTTTTTCTGAACTACTCAGAACAGACATTAACAGAACAAGAAAATAAAATATACTGTTATCCCCCTTGCCTCAAAACTTAACAAAACTTGTCTTCTAGACTTGATTATATGACAACATATATTAGTGTAAAGTTTTATCCCTGAATAAAACTCTTTTTTAAATCAAGAGAAGCTACAGGTAGACAGTTGTGTATATGTGTATATATATATATATGCCAATCTTCACTGGGGTTTTGACTCACTCACTCTAGGAGACGATGGAGGATGAAAAGTGGTGGGACACAGCAGCAATTCTTCAGTTCCAGCTCAGCTGTACCCCTGCAAGGTCACACGAGGGAGATCACACTAAAGCATACCTTAGATTTCTTTTAAATGGTGACAGTCAGCCTCCACATTTATGAAGAGCATTGCTGCCATATCAATGAGCAAGGGTACTGCTGGATGGCTACACTATGAGATAAGGCCCCCAGATTTATGAGTGCCACAGGGATGCTGAGTCTCTACTCCACAATTGCATCACAGGTTGGAACCCAGCTTTGCACTGAGCTAGGGATAAAAATTAGCACCACCACAGCCCTGGAAGCAAGAGATCTCTGCCTCCCATTTATATAAACAGTTTGGAAATTAGTAGCAATTCTATTAATGGATCCAACTCAATCATCCAGCTCTGACAAAAACCTGGAGTAAAGGTTCATTAGGACCCTGTCTGTTTCAACAGTGTTTGGGCTTTTTTTATATAGTAAAATCCTTCATGTGGTTTTTAGAACGACAACTTCCAAATCCTTTTATTCATGCAGGATAAATTCTCAATAGTATTTCATTAATTCATGCCTAAGAGCATTAATATCTCTTCTTACTGTATTATGTCATCATTAATCTCAACTGCTCCCCATCAGAGTTCCTGGCATGTGAAACGGATCACACCATGGTGCAGCCTGAGTGGTTATAAATGCCACTGAAAATCATACAAGCCTCAACTCAGCAGCAAGGAGATTTTAAGGACCATTCCACATAATGCACCAGCTGCTGAAGTCATCAGTCCAGGATCCCAGATGGAGGAAGTCACAGTTGCAGAAATAACATTCAGAGTAGGTAGTTTTATCAGGAAAATTCTCCTACAGAATTATGTAATACTTCACCATTTCTTCCTCAGAAAAGGAAGTAGCCTTGAGTAGCCTTTGGACAAAGGAGGCTTTGCACAATGCAGACTGTGCACTGCCAACCACTTAAAAGTTAAGAGATAGCAAAGCTGAGCACAAAAACATCTGTGCACATTAAAAGGTCTGATTCACAAATAGGAAGCAGCAGGTTAGTGTCTGTATAGGCTTTTCTAATGGAGAAGCAGGATCTCTGGATAAGCAGCATTGACTAGCTATCTGGAGCTGTTCAGTCCTCATGTAGCATAAGAATTGCTTTAAAATAGCGTAATGCTGCTGAACTTTCCACCTCCATGATTGCTTAAGAGAATGAGTCCCAAAGGTTAATGAGGTTTTCATGAAAATAATTCATTTTCATTCCATTTAAATATACCACTTTGCTTTTTTTTTTTTTTTTTTTTTGCATTAGCAGGATAAATAGAAACTTCTTAGCTTGTATTCTTTATACCACTCATTCTTCTAAATGCTTTATCTCCTATTAACTTGACTTTCCTAAACAAATCCTTGTTTTCAGTCTCCTCTGTTTCTCTAATCACTTAGTTACTAGTCCATAGAATTACTTTTTGGCTGTATGCTTTAAGAGGTAGGGCAAGAACAAAATTACAGGTGAATTGTTATTGCTGATTTATGGATAGAATTGTATTTTCTATTCCATGCTTGCTTGCTTTTTTTTTCCCTTCCCACACAGTCTCACATCATCTTCTGTTTTCATCATATCCTTTCACAACAATTTTTTTTTTTCCACTAAGCTGATCATAGCAAGTAATGACCTAAATAGTTATGGTTAATTTAGAACCCTGCAAAGTCTACAAACACTTCCAATTATTCCTCTGAATGTGTGCCCAACCTTGTATTTGTCAGCATTGTATTTCATCTGCTCCGTGCTGACCATTTATTCACTTTGTTAACCTGGGTCATTCGCAATCTTCCCTAGTTCTGATTAACAGAAATAATTCCCTGTTAACAGCAAACAGTGCCACTTCTAGACAGTGTGTTCATCCCCTTTCTCAGATAGCACCAGTTTGAATAGACAGTGTTCGGGCACCATGCCATTAGCCTTTTGCCGTGAAAAAAAAATTGACCATTTAATCCTGCTTTACCTCTTAGTCTCTAACGCATGACTGCTTTGGCTATCACTTCCTTGATACCAGTTTACTTTAATGACTTCTTGGTAAGGTTATTTTTACAAGGATTTTTTTAATTTTCTTTTAAAAATTCAAAGAAATTACATCAACCATCCTCTCTATTCTCAGAAGCTGCACAAGCCACTTAATTTTAGTATGTTAGAGAGGCACAGTTTTCTTGCCCTAAGCAGTTACATCTCTTTCGCCAGTGTTTCCTCTGCACTATGTGCTTCAATGTGGGGCTGCTAGATGTCAGACTGAAAAAGCACTTAACTGTTCAAAGTGAAAATTAGGTAGAATTTAGGCACTGAAATCCCAAGGTACATCATCCACAGGTACAACAGGCATTACTTCAGGGGCAGAATTAATACTAACCTTGTAGACACAGACGTTTTTGTCAGGAAAGATGTTTTGTCATTCCACGTGCAGCCACATTATCACAGCGGAGGTGAGTCACAGCAAGCCAGGTGCCAAGAGCAGTGTCACTACATCATCGTGCATACCAGTGAAGCCTCTGAATGCCATAATCCAGAAATTACGTTACAAAGGGGCTCCTTCCCTCCCCTGCTGAAACTACTGTCCTGACAATAATTAGAATTTGTCTGGAGATAAGAGATAAGCACTGTGAGTCTGTATAACTTCACAATGCACGTGCTGCCATTGAAGCCCTGAAGCACCTGCTGATCTGCCTGTACTTCTGCTGGCTCATTGCAGCAGGGGCTGCATTTGTGAATTTTTCCAAAGTTCACTGAGCCTGTGTGTATCCCTTTGCTATAGAAAACGGGCTGTAAAATTTCTCCCAGCTCTTTGTTTTCATCAAAGGCAAATGAAGGCTCTGACCATACCAAGTTTACTGTTTGTGCTGTGAAAGGGTCACACATTCGGCCTGTGCAGATCCAAAACTCCACAGACTTTGACACAACGTACACCTCCCATGAAGGCTGTGCAAAGCTGCTGAGAGACTGTGTTGTACCGTGTTCACAGTACCAGCTGTGCCATGTGGCCTGCAGGGTGGCAGGTAGATGTTTTCCAGCCAAAAGTGGGCCCCTCTGCTGGGATACAATCAGGGCACTCCAGTTCCCACCACAGCTTCCAGCTAAGAAACTCAAAGGATCAAAATTGGGCTGGCCAGAGTAGTTAGGCCCTCAGCATGCCACTGAACATCAGCTCACAGTGGCCTGCTTCTTTCAGTATCTGTGCTGAGTTACAGTCACGCTAGTCCTGCAAATGTTGACCTGGGCACTCAGTTCTTTCCTTCTCTCAGGCACGAGCAGCTTAATGTGAAGCTACTGCTAAAAACCTTCTTCAGGAGAGCATCACTGGTAGCTGAATTGGCTGGTGACAGGGTTGTTTCCATGACAAAGAACAAAATACATTCAAGTTTATATGAAACAGTGAAGGTTTCCAAGCGCATTAGAGGCTGCTGGAGGAGCCTGTGCCTTGACCTTATTTCAAAAGCTGGGGAGGGAAGGGGAATACAGACAAATGAAGAAGAAAATAAAAGGATAATATGAATAAAATGAGGTACAGACTTAATTTTGCTCTTTCTCATTTGTCTCCTTTCCAGCACCGTTAGCTGCTGCCTCTTCAAAGCAAAACAAAACAATCTCACTAGTGTCCATCTGTTTGGATAATATGACAAAATACTTCAGTTCAGTAAAGCATTTCTGACTCTTCAATCTTGGTAATTCATGTTTACAGCCTTGCACTATATGCTTCCAGAAAGCAGTCCAAAAATTTGTCATTCCAAGCACATCTTGAATTTTCCAAAGCACGCTTTCAAAACAGAATTTAACCAAACCAATGTATTTCAATAGATCAAAACTCTGCCAGTCACAAACCCACTGAAAATTAAGAAAACTGTCAATACACCCAGAAATAGAAAGCTGGGCAAGGATTTGTCTTCGCATAGGCTTCCTGTAAATTATCTATTCCAGCTTTCTATGGCTATGAATACACCCTTCTCTGAGAACAAGACTGACCAGCACCAGCAATGCCGTGTTACCTACCCAGAGTTGCTGGTACTACACAAAGTACTGTACTCCTCAGCATCACTTAAGGAAATCTGGTCTATGTCCACTCTTAAAAGCTATGTATCTGCAGAGACAATGTTCTCATATTTAAAGGATTGGTGGCCTGAATGAATATTAGAAGCAACAGCGTATGTAACACATACATAAAGAGGGCTAGCCTACAGTTATGGACAAAATTGCTCCTACAAAGTGCTGTGCAAATTGCTGAAGACCTTTCATGATCCAATTCATCATGTGCACACAGAGGTTGCTCTTAATGCAGATACAGAGAGTATAAGAAGCTATATTCTGGATAGTTTGAGGTCTAAAGTAAGCAGGTAGCTGCTGCAGGGGGTTTCTTCTAGGTCTCAGCTAAAGTTTGTTGCAGATTAACTGGCACTTAGGAGACTACTTGGTCTCCCCACGTCAAGATAAGAACATGTTACATGCTGCTTATAGTTATAAGTGTTCTAATTAGGTCGACTTGATTATTGTTCTGTGGTTTGATAGATGCTGTATTTAAAGTAATTTCAGATACTAATTTTTAGACCTTTTTTGTGAACTAGTAAATCAAGTGCAATTTATTCACGGAATTATTCTTTTCTTTCCTAATGTCTATTCCCTCTGGCTTGTAACTTTAATTAGAACCTGCTATCAGATCATATTGGTAATGGCAACAGTTTTCACTAGAGTACAGATGCATAGATTCAGCTCATATTGCCACTTTGACTTTATACTTAAAACATAACAATCTTCCCAGCTGTACATCTGCGAATAACATCCATTAATGCTTTATTTCACTGCCACCTTGAACTCCAGGTTCTAAACACTAACAATCTGACTATTTTTTAACCATCGAATAATGCATTTTCTAGAGAATAGCAACTTTACCAAAAATAGCTTCATTTGGAGATAAATATCTGCCTGAAAAGGTTATTCAGCCCATCCAGATTTCTTTTTTATTACTATAGATTTTCCCAAGGCAGCATTGTTTCTTGAATAATTATCTATCTAAGCAATTGTGTGCTAAAGTAAGCTGATTCATTCATTAAACATGCACATAGAAAGGTCTTGGTTGCCCTGGTAAAAACAAACAATTCTTCTTTCTGTCTGCTCCTCAACCCTTCCCTAGAAAAGGATGATTATACAAAAAAAGGTAATCAGTTAATATTTTATTTGTATTTTTCAGGAAAAGGAAACAGAAAATCTATTTCTTTGGGGCAGAAGAACTAGGATATGAAAGCCATTCAAATAACACTAGCCTTGTTTAGTTTGCCACTTTATACACTGATTTACAAGTTTCGGTAATTTGAAAGGAGTCTTCCAGCAACTGGTTGCAATTAGTGAGGTTCTAAAAGCTTGTCAATTTATTATGTAGATAAACTTTCTTTCCAATAAAAACTAAATCCTTTTTCATTATGGATATGTTTCACATTTTTCTGATTAAATATATCAAGAATAGAACAGTGTTCAAGGTCTCTGTTCGCTACAAAGATACAAACAGGCTGCTCTTGAAATGGTCAGTATACTTTGTGCAAGAATCAGCGACATCAGCAGGGAATAGGGTTAAGAAGACATCCATTAGCAAATGCTGAAATGAAAATTACCTTTTTTTACATTGATTTATGTAGTCCATGGATGGTACGAAGTTGCTTTCAGACTTGCAAATCTACATCTTCAAATCTCCATCACAACTTGCTTACAGAAGAGCTGCATTTTTCTTGAATGAATGGTGCTGATCCTTAAGCAAGGCAAGGAGCAGGGTTCCTACACATCAAATATTTAGTATTTAGTTCTCCTCCAAAACCAGACAAAGAAATGATCTAAAGTGTCTCTATGTGAAATGGTGCATCAGCATGCTGCTATCTGCTATGTGCCCCAGAACAAAGTACAGTAAGTTATACTCTCAGCAAGAAAAAAAGTGGTAGCTCCAGACAAGACAATGGCTCAACAGCTGTGAATCTACTTCATATGCTGAAATTTGTGAGTTCTGGGACCCAGAGGCAACAAGATTTACTGAGAGTATCCAGTTGAAAAAAGTCAGTATGAGGAATGAAATTTAATTCTGTAACCCTCCACTTGAGAGATGATGAAGATTTCTGGTTGGCTTTGTTGAATTATAGGAAAACACTGTGGCCTCCTGATACAGTTCTCTGTGAATATTTTTACTGGAATACTGAAAGATGATCACAGTCATTTTATTGGAGTTATGAGCTAGTACACAAGCAGGCGTTATTACAACAGGGAAGGGCAGAGCATGCAGGATCTGTCCAAACAAGTTTTGACTCAATTTATGCCAGTACAAAATCAGCATATTTTGATTGAGGTCTGTGAGATTATTCCAGATCTGCACTGGTTAACGGCAACAGAGTGAGGTTTGCTGTTTGATACTATTTGTTGCCATTTCTCTCTGCTGTTCCTCACTTCTGTTTTATTACCTTATCACAGAGCCAATGCTGTTCCACATCTATGCTCTCCTTGTAGCCTCACTGGTAAATTTAATGCTTACTATTTAATCTCTTTTCTCTCAAGAGGTAAGGAATAATTGAAAAGTTGGAGGGTAGGGAATGACAACATTTAGTGCATTATTTGCTCTTAGGAAACAAGACAACTCTCCCGTTTATGCATACTAAGTTTCTTCCATTAGCCAAATGAGTAAGTAAAGGAATCCAGATCAACTAGTTCAGTTGGTAGAAAATAACAAGTACCATGTACCCCAAACCCAGCACTGGGGCACAGCAACAGCTTCAACAGGAGGAAAAGTGAAGAACAGAAGACAGGAGCTTTTGCAACATATTTCTTGTCATGTTTTGTTCTGCCATCAGCACCAGATTACTATTCATTACAGTAAAGCCTGTAGTGAAGCCCTGGCCCCAGTCAAATCAATGGCAAAAGCTTTTGCTGACTTCAGCGAGATGATTTCTATCGTGAATCATTAAGAGGATCTTTTCATATTTCAGTTTGTTAATACTTAGACTTTGGTACCAGATGTCAAAAATAAAGAGAAAAGGGACCTCAATCTTTCAGAATGCTTTCTAACCATGGAAAAATGCTTTGTCTCTCTTCTCTACTTAAAATCATGTTCCAGTGTGCATCGCCCCCTGCAAGTGCTGTTTCACAATGGAGAGTAAACGCTGTGTTTCCTCCACTAGATCAATACCTGTCTAAAAGTATTTACTCACCAAAACGGCCGTGATTCTTTTCTTTGTCACCCTTGAACTTCCGTTTGGTCTTGATATTTTTGCTTTTTGACACAGGTTCTTCTTTTGCTTCTTGGCTATTGCTTGCCTGTAACAGGATGTTTTTTCCTTTTTTGCTCTTCTTTGCTCTGACATTTATTATAGGGTATAATGCACACTGAATACACACAGCTTTTCCACTTGTCTAATCAGAGGATTGGTCCAGCACTGAAATTGCAGCTGGTTTAAAATGCTACATATAAACACACATTTTGTCTTCAGTTCCTGTTCACAGTAGCTTAAAGGAGACAAGATGATGATCAAAATAGGAAATGGGACAGAGCGACAGGATACTTGCCTTATAGAAACAGAAGAAGAGCAGAAGGGCAAGTAAGACTTGTAGGCAATCCATTCTATATTGGAATAAGGCAGAAGTTATTGTACTATACTTCTGTGAATGTATTCAACTGAACCACTTATATTCTGACTAGCAAAGACTGAAGTAACAAAAGAAGCCACAATAAAAGGATATTAAATAAACCCTGGATATTTGGCAGCACTATTTGCAGCTTTTGGAATCCGATATCTTTCTTACAATTGGCAACTGACACGTCATTTGTCCTTAGAGGAACTCAAGGTTCCACTCAGCTGTTTGAGAAACAGATAAACCATGTTCACTGTCAGTAGTGACCTAAAACTTTTGTGCTTAAAGTAGTATTGGGAACAAGACAAGCAGTTGTTCATGTCAGTCCCATTGAAAGTTTCATACAAAGATGGAGATAAACCAGGAAAATTAAGGCAATCATCCCTTTTTGTCACCTCAGGTTTGAAGGCCCTGCTGTGTATCAGCTAGAAAGGATTTAAAGATGGATTCCACAGTTCAAGGAAGAGTAAGTCAATTACAGCAATACTAGAGTCCTGGACCCTGACAAAATGACCACCAGAATGCCTGGTTTGGGAATGAATCTCACAATAGAGATGTTTCCTTTAGCTAGTGCCCTAAATTTGAGGTTTTATGTAACATACATCCTATCTGAAAACTTATCTGCTACAGATTATTTAAGAAAGAGTCACAGAGTCTTATTTCACATTCCAGACAACATAATCTTTACCTGTATCCTGACTTCACTTCTCCTGATGCTGATTTGCTTCCAGAGGTTACTAATGTCTGTTCTACTGCTCAGTCATAGCACCATTTATAGTCCAGATTTTGACATGAGACACATATATGATTTTGGAATAAAATCTGAAGTGAATCTTTGTCAACGTAGTTGGAATAAGATTTTTTTTTCCCAAAGGGTAGCATTTTTGCATATCTGTCAACTTCTCACATGAGAACTTTGTAGTGTTCTTTTACATAATGAAATGTATTAATTAATTCACTTTTTCAGATTTCTAGTGAGAGTTATCTTTTTCAACCTTAGCAGCTAGCTGGATTGCCATAATTACAAAGAGTATGATCAGAGGCATATAATATACTTGAAGTGTGAAATGCTCCAACAATAAAATTAAAATAAAAGTATTGCTTAGTTATTGGCACAACTGGTACATTTATAGCTGCATCCAAATAGCTCTGACTCTGAAATGAATGCCTGTGCATAATTTTTGCAGTTTGGTGGATATTATTTTTAATTTATTAAGCCATAGGTTAAAGCTGGAGTTGAGAACATTTTAAACTACAAATGTATTGTATTGTATTGTGGCTTATACTATTATATTCATATTAAGTTTGTTTTTACTGGGGGGTGTGTGTAGGGAAGGAAAATGAAAAAGTTTTACCTATGTATGTCAGACACCATGAAGAATACCTGCATAGAAAACTAACTAAACCAAAACAAAACCCAACTCCTTCCCACATCACTCACTGTATTTTCTGTTCAAAGCCTTTTTGAAAGATTAGATAAGTCAACATACAAAATCTGAAGTGCCATCAGGTTTTTCTTCTTGCATCATCTTTCTAGACTCCAAAGACAATTGCAGTTAACATTTCTTTTGATTTAAACAGGCTTTAGGTCATCATACTGCTGTTGCTAATTCAACCTCTTTGTGTTCTTATTTGTGACTCACTCCTTGCACCTCATTTACAAGTGTGGATTGTAAGCTTTCTGGGAAGTGACTACATCTTTCCCTGTAGAAGAGAAAGGCAATAGGCATTGACAATGATGTAAACATAATGCTGTGCTATCATTTGCAATCATTGACACTCCAGCAACAAATTCTGAACAGTCTTGGTATCTGCTGCAGTTCACATAACAAGAAAAGTGTCAACAACTGGCAAAAAGAGCCATCAGTCTGGTGCCTTCCAACATCATTGCAAGAAAGCTAAATGACATTAGTGTAGTGGGAGTTAAAGAACGTTTCAGTAATTAGTAATATGAGAAGAGCAGGAAGGTATACAAACATTTCATACAGTTTCAAAGCTAGATTGCCATGTTTGTATACCATAGCTGCTTTATTTCCAAGTTTTGTTATTTATTCCAGAGTGAGTAGTAAACCCAAGTTAATGTTACCAAGCAGAAATGTACTCCTGGTTTGTACCATTTTCTTTCTAAGCTCCTGTGGTAGCAGTATCTAATGCAGGACAAATTACTTGAAGCACATAATACCACTTGTAACCTAGCAGCTGTATAACTCTTTTCTCCACAGCAATAAAATGGCTGCAGCTGCCCTTACATTAGCCTGATTTAGAAAGAGAACAGCAATGAGAGCACTATCATATCAGGGCCTTCATTCTACTGTTGTAGACATTAGCTGTTGAAGTCAATACAAGCTCTAGCAATGTATCTTTAACTTCCCTTACAGCTTGGTTTTCCACTAGCTGTCTGCCACAAACCTTTGCACCCCTGCCCTCCCCAAAGAAATACTAAACTTAATGCATACATGTACTGTCTAGTAAGAGAGAAATCCCTGATCTCAGAATTAAAGGCAGCTCAATGAATTTGTTCACCCAAAACTTGAACCAAAAATAAAAGATTCCACAATCTTCCACAGACCACTCCGAGACAAATTTCAGTCCTTCAGTTCTCAGGACTAGATTATTAATTGTATTCTGCAGGTTACAAGCTGATTTGCCCATATTATTTCAAGGTGACTGCATTTTTATGTAGCATATGCCTAACACCATGGGTGCGATTACTACTACCATGTAACATCAGTTTTCATGGGTAATTAATTGATAAATGGCAGCCAACTCCCTCTTAGCTGCTACATAAGTCCTTTATTAACACATTTAATTCAATAAAGAGTGGGATAATACAAATCATAGTGAAGGACAGAGGATCAGTTTGTTCATTTTCATACACTGACTTCCACAGCACTCAGTGACAGAGCATGGCTCATTGCTTTCTCTTACAATGGGTCATGTTCACTCTGCAGAAAACAAAAATCAAAACTAACAGACCCCTTCTTTCCCCAGAATAGCTTACAATTAAGCTGAGGAAAGGACAGGGATCTCAGATGCCTGTCCTTTAAGGCTGTTCACTGTGGCTGCAGCCTTACACGAGGAAAGGCAACTGAACACACTGAACATAATGTGATATCCTGGAAAATGGAAAGTGACCAAAAGATCCAGGATGACAATGGAGAAACAAAAATCACAGAAGAAAAAAGAGAAATAAAAATTGGGGACAAACGTTGGAGAGGAGAGGAGAGGAGAGGAGAGGAGAGGAGAGGAGAGGAGAGAGATTAAAATAAGCACAAGTATTTGTCCAGTGAGGGATTCAAACACGAAGACATAATTGAGCTGAAGGAGGGATCAAAAATAAACCAAATCGAACAAAAGACCTGGAGAAATTCTTTATTGTAGCTAATTTGGTATATTTTAAAATAAACCAGACCTGCCAAATTTGTAATAAAAATAGCTCAACAGTATCAGCATCACAAAAAGCTCCCATTTACTTTTGTGAATCTAACTTCTAGTTTGGAAAAGAAGTTACCTGGAAACATTTCTTATAATGATGTTGTTGAGAAGACATTTCACAACAGCTGCATGAAAAAAATATCCATAAACACTTTTGAGGTTGATAATCGTAAAATGAAGCTGCAAAATCAATATATGTATTTCTGAAGTGCCTTAGAACTATATTCCTGACAATGCTTACAACAAACTATGTCGTTCTCTAGAAAACTTTTAAAGGAAGTTTCCCCTAAATTGTCATTCCATACCTAAAGAATAACACCAAGTTTGTCTAACTGTTCTTTATTCTAAAATTAACTGAATTTGGTGACTTTCTGACAGGCTGAAAAAGACATCTCTCTGAGTTTTTTTGTAGAATGCCAACATGAAAGTAGTACATTTTTAAAGGTGCCTTTAGGTAGTTAAGTATCTTTAAAATATTCAGAGCAATGAAAAGCTATTAGCCAAATTCCTGCACTAGTCATTATTGCAGTCCTGCTACAATATCGTGGCACTGTTAATTAGAAATTATAACAATTTTGCTCAGATTTAGGAACAGTCAGGCAACTATCTAACATCAGCCTTGTAGAGATTTTTAATTATTATTTCAATACAAAATAAATAAATGGTAACTGAAATAAATGATTCTAATGCATTATATTATTTCTTCTTTTTTTGCTATATCAGTGTTTGTTTGCTGAAAAAGGTCTAAATTCTGGAATTCCTGTTCAAAACAGAATGACTACAGATGAAATGCAGTTGTATTTTCACTTCTGAACTCGATTTGTAATTATTTTTTAACCTATTTTTATTGATAAATGAGCCAGACTCTCTTACATAATACTTCTTCAAGCTTGTGTGTATGTTCAAAATCACAGTTATTCTGCCATATTAATGCACAGAATACAGATACATTTAAAGTGTGCTTGGTGGCATAACTCAGAAGTCAAAAGACATTTGGGAGAACGTAGTGCTCATATACCAGAAAAAAATCTTCCTCAATATTTTTGTTTCAAATACTTTTCCAGAATTATGAGACAGACACTTTCACTAATGGTTATTTTGTTTAACATTACATGTTCTTTTCCATGTAGCAATTTGTCTGAAGAAAGACTTGGACAAGCAAGTCTCTTGCAGTGAGTTTCTAGATCAAAAGCTGTGGGCAAAGTCCTTTTGCACAAAGCAAAGAATAAACACAGACAGCAAACTGGGGAAGAGTCCTCTGCTGCAGGTTCCCTTCAAAACAAGACTTTTAAACAGCTGCTTTTGACTGAGCCCTTTGCAAGCTTCAGCTTCAGGAACAGCTGGGAAAAAGACACAACTTAGATCTGCACTCACAGGGCAAATCTCCAGGGCTGCCTAATTACATTTGAGATTTCTGTGCCCCTGTAAGACACAAGGAGCAGCCAAGCAATAAACAATGAGAATAATTCTGTGCTTAAACAATGGTATCTAGTGTCATTTTAGACACTGAGCAAAGACATCTGCCCTGAGAGCACACCAGATGGGATTTTAGAGGATCATTCCAAAGGACAGGGGAATTGCTGTTACATGTATAATTCCTTTAAACAGAAAACAGAAATTTACAGTGCTTCCATATTTCTTAGTTAAGGCCGTGATCCTTAAAAGATCACACAATTTTTAATACTAATCACAGTAGAACTACACAAAACAGTAAAGACTTGCACTTCTGCTGATTTGAAGGCATTAGAATAACATGTAACTGCTTGTGAAGCTCACAGTTTTCAGAAAATCCACAAGACTTTCATTCATTTAACCTCATCTTAGAACTTCATGCCTCTCAGACATTTTTCTGTTAGAGATACACAACCATATGAAAAGGTTTAGCAGCAAAACCAGAGATTTCAGAACCTTTGCTATTTTTTATTCTAATGCATTATCGTTCTACCAAGAGAGATAATAACAACAAATCTTTTATGTTTGTATTTAATTCTATGTTTTAAATTGGAAATGTGGTGAATTACGAGTCTTCATCCATTTTCCAACCATATATATATCCTTAAAGGCATAAAATAGCTATCATAAAAATGCCATACCGAACCAAGCAAATACTACGCAGAGTGTAAAAACTAAATATAACATACAAATACACATCTCATGTCTCTTTTAAAGTTCATTCTTAAAACATCAGAAGCTGTTTTAACGTCCATAGCTTCAGCCACTGTCATCTCCAAAACATATGGTACACTCAGAAATAGGAACTTAAAGTGATGGAGAAGGTGTAAAAAAGTGGCACAAAAAACACAATTACTTTCTGAAGTCCTAGTAGACATGGAAAATTAACATTTTAGAGTGACCAAAATCTCATCATTTACTGGCTCAAAAAAAAAAAAAAAAAAAGACCAAAAAGATGACCCAAATCACTGCAATCTGTTAATAAACTTTTTAATCCACAGAGTTTGGGAATAAAAATAAAGCTCCGCCAGTGTGCTTGCCTGTACTTCTGCAGTTCAGGAGCAGCTGGGGAGGAAAACAGACATTTCTGCAAGCTGCTCCTAAGTTTGCCTGCTTTTCCATACAGACTCTGGTTATTTGTAAGTGTCAACAGAGTCCTTCTCAATCACAAGGAAGCATTTGAGTGTACAGTTTTTTATTCCAATCATCCACTCTAAAAATAGGGGCTTTGGAAAACGATGGAAAGACCGACATGTATTCTCTAGTGCCTGCAAACTATGGCATGGCAACCAGTTCTCCTATTGCTAAGAGAACAAGCTGGAAGTATTGCGTTAGTCCTCAGCTTTGTTCTCCATTGTGCAGTGGGGGGTTTCCTATGGGAAAGATTATCCAAGTGTGCTATTTTCACCTTTCACTATATTTAAGAATGAAATGGAAGAAGATGGACTTTAATTCTGCTGATATCCTGAGAGTCTTAGCTTTCATCTCCATCTTCCTCTGTTATCATACAATTTTATCCATTACAGTGTAGGGAAAAAAAGTTGGGAAAAATGCGACCTGACAAATTTTATAGCCAATATTGGGCTGCAAAATGAATCCTAGGTCAGGACTATTGATTACTTGGCATTCATTGCTGACAGTGTCAAATAGGTGAGGAAGATAAAAACCTATCTTGAAAGCATTGTTACTAAGGTTATTAAAAATAAAATAAAATCAAATCCTCCAATGTCAAATATAACTGTAAGAGAATGGGTTGGACTATATTTGACATTTCATTGCCACTGGACTTCTTGAACCTATGTCAAATGCTAGAAATAAATCTACTTTCAGTTGTAATTGAAGATTCCTTATTTCTAGGTAGCTGTGCAGCCAGATAAAAGCTGATCCTTCAATTTTACTAGTCAGTAAAACCAGAAAATCATCGCGAGTGAGAAGGCATGAGGTTGGACTTGAGCCTTGAGGGAGATTTTTCATCAGGGCTATTCCACTACGGAAGGAATGTGTCCATTGATGCTACAATAATTTGTGATAGGAATTGTGTTGTCTCTGTTTTATATGACACTTCAAAACACACCAAAATATGTCTGGTTTATCTTTTACTAAGTTCTGATGAATTATCAGAGGTATGTCTGATATCAGAGTATGCCACCGTGCATATATATATCATGTCTGGATTTAACATTTTTGTCTGGAAAAAAGTAAATCTCCTCCAACAACAGAAGATAACTTGCAATTGCAAAGTCCCTGAACTTCCAAACTACTCAGGTGATATCAGCTTGTTACTGAGAGCTATGGCAGAAAATGCTATGGTCTGAGAATCTATTTCGTAGGTGGTACAGTAATTCTTAACGACAACAGGCCATACAACATTATCTAGGAGGCAACATTCACCCTATGATAACTGATACAAATGTAGACAGCTTTCAAGTCACCTTCGGTTCAATGCAATTAAGTGAAATTCAGTGGCACATAAACCACATATAGGCTGTTTACACAGGACTAACATTTATTCTGCACATAAAATACAAGCTTGCTGCTGAGTAATAAAAGAGGTAAAGAAAAAAAATATAGCAAAGATCAGAAATGGGGACAGTTCTAATTAATATAAACAAAAGTACGGAATAAGAGAGAAGACAAAATTGCCCTTTGGAGACCATAGGTGGTGGTTTATTAACAGTTTCAGAAATATGATTTTCCACTTTATAGAAAGCAGTACATAAATCAAGGCTTCTGCTTTCTCTAGTGAGCTGATATTTGGCTGAATGCTATGGTTTCCATTTTCATCCTGTCTGAAACAGAAGCTTCCACCATTGGTAACACTGCAAATGCAAATTAAAACTTTGCAAAAAGATATTAGTGGAGAATACTCACTCTTATATACAATAGCTTTGTTTGGAGTCAGGCTGCTTTGAATGCTCAGTTTAACCATTTAGATTCTATCAGATTGATAGAATCAGATTGATTTTTTCTCTGTGTTCCATCTTGTGCCCATTATCCCTTGTCCTGTCACTGGGCACTACAGAAAAAAAACCTAAAGTCTGTAAACATAAACTGAAAATCCAAAGGTTGAGGTGGGCACGTTTGGTGGAGAAATCTCCTGTGTTCCCCAGCACTGCAATAAAGAAAACCTGCTTCACAGTCACATTGGCTATTGAGTCCTGACTGGCTTCTTCATGGCATCAGGCTTACATTCTCCTGAGTCTGTCTTTTGCTACAGATGTACCTGAAGAAGCCTTTCTTGTTTTCCATTAGAACCCTTGCCAGATTTAATTCCAAGAGGGCTTTAGCCTTGCTTGTATTCCTGCATACTCTGAGAACTTTCTTGTACTCTTCCCGAGCAACTAGTCCCTTTTTCCACATTCCATACAGTTCCTTCTTCAATTTGAGCTGTTCCAGAAGGTGCTTCTTACTCTCTTTTCCTAGTGGGGATACACTGATCTTGGCCTTGGAGGAATGATTGAGGACTGGCATTTGAATATTAAACAGCTTTCTTGGGCAGCCCTACCTTCTAGAAACCTATCCCATCAGATTCCTCCAATCTGGTCTTTGAAGAGGCCTGAAGCCCAAGGTCACAATCTTGGTATCCTGCTTCTTCCACACAGCATCCTGAACTCCACCATCTCATGGTCACTGCAGCCAAGGCTGCACCAACCTTCACATCCCTGACCAGACCTTGAGAAATTAAATGACTACCAGAAATACTCTTTAAACTATTGTAACAGCTTTTCTTTAGATGCTCCAAACATTGTGAGGTTTACTCTGAAGACACAGAAGTCTCAAGTTAAAGACTTGTTTTAGTGTCCGTAAATCTTGTCACAGTGAATTCAGTTAAACTGAGTAGGAAGCTACAAGACCCTTGTCTTCTCTTTGTCTTGAACAAGAGAGAGGTATAATTCCCAATTTTACTTTCAATTAGCTGTTGGATATGAGCTTTTACAAAATGAAATAGAAAAGCAGAGTCAGGTAGAAGTCAAGGGCTTTTCTCTGATCACATTTAGAGGTCTGTGCCAGACTACTACAGCTGACCTCACTCAGCCCATGAAGGTGGGCAAAGGGCAATTTTTTAAGCAACAGAGATGCAGTCTAGTAAAATAACTGTCACAGAAGAATGCAATTAAGTTTTGATGGCAGGGTGAAATGACCACTTAGGTCTGGAAGCTCTCTTTGTCTCTTCCTAGGCTTCCTAAGTTCAAAGTAAGTGATACATAATTTTAGGTACTTGTATCAAACTTATAGATGGAATACAGACTTCATTGTCATTTTTAAAAAAAAACCAAAATACACCAAGAGGATCATTAGGAACTTAGCAGCAGCTGCTGCTTTCTTCTCACTTTCTCAGTTTCTAGAACAGGCTACTGGATCCTAGCTTAGGCTCTCTTTAAGCTTACCAGGAGTGGGGAAACTAAGTCTCCCCTGACCTGGAGATCACAACAACCCATCTATTATTCAAAGTCGAGATATTCAGGAAGATAAAGTTGTACCTTTGAGAATATGAGGATATAAGAGCTCTAAAGAGGCTGTGAAATCAACAGGACCAGTGAGAGATTGATGCAGGAATTTGCCTTTGTGAAAACAGCTGCTTTTGGCTTCTAATCCAAACTGAACTCTGTGTCAACTTAGCTGCTAAACTTGATTTCAGGACTAAACCCTTCAACTGCTGCCTCACATGCAGCAAACAAAGATCACAGTGCAAATAAAATGTTACGTATCTAGCAGCTGTACTAATATGTTTCCTATTAACTTCTCTTCCCTCTACACCCAGAAAGCCTTCTAATTCCTGAATTCCTCTCAGCTTATAGGGAATTGTACTGACACAGGTAGAGGGGCAAATGGCAGCAATCATTTGCTCTCTTGCATTGATTCTGCCACAGGGAAGCATAAACAAAGCCTTCAAAGGGCCTGATCCAACCCCTTGTGGGAAAGCCAACTCCATTCCTCACTAAATACATAAGTAACATGTCTAAAGGAAAGGTCAAACATCTGTGCACAAGATGTACATAATCCTACACAAAACCACCAATTCATCATCCTCAAGCACATAATATAGATATTTTACTATTAAGGAGGTGATTTCTTAGATCAGCTAGGAATTTACATGAGTTACTCCAGGAAATCTAAGGGGGGAGGGAATTATAAAGGCAATAGCAGAAGTTCTATGTGTTTAAACGACTCTGCAAATTTCCATACAAAGCTAGACATGCTGAATGCTAGGAGAAAGCAGTTATGATATAGAGCATATAGTCTATGAACTCTTTAAAGTGACAGCCCAAGTACAGGGGAGACTATTGCTTAGACCAAACTCACATGATACTGCTGTTAGTAGATCTGTGCTATGGAAAATGAAAGTGAATATTTTAGCGGGTAAAAATCTTTTGAAAATTTCTTACTTGTGTGCAGTCAGGAAAATTCACTTGAATGTAAGAAAATAACTCAGGAAGTGGCTTAATGATCTCACAGGATGGGCCAAACCCTCGAAGATGGGCCGGATTTGGCATTCCACCACTCCAACTAATCACTTTCTTGGGCTACAGACCCAGCTTCATCTCCCAGCTCACAAAGTTATTAGAAAGTTGGAAGCAAAGGATGGCATTGAAATGATCTGGGTCCTGGGAAGAAATTCTTCCTGTCACATTGTTGTGATTTAAGCTCAGCTGGCAACAATCAGCCATGCAGCTGCCCACTCACTCCTCGCTCCTCCCCCCTCGCCGTGACAGGATGTAGAGGGGAATGGGAAGAAAAAGGTAAAACCTCATTGGGTTGAGATAAGGACAATTTAACAGAACACCATAAGGGGAGAAGAAACAGCCACAACAACAGCAAATAAATACACAAAGTGTATGATGCTTAGTGTCAATGCTTGCTGTCCAGACCCCGATGCTCAGTCCCAATGGAACAGCTGCAGTTCCTACCCTGCTCAGTCCCAATGGAACAGCTGCAGTTCCTACAGGCTGCTGCCCACACAAGAGCACCCACAAACAAAAATATTCTATCAGGTGAGAGGTTGTATGTATAGACCTCCAGAATTCAGTCTATGCTTAAGTAGGAGACAAGGAATGAGACACAGTCATATTCTTTGTTTCTGCTGTCACAAATGAAAGCAGAAGCCTGGCTTCATAATGCATTTTTCTCATCTTTTTTTGTAGCATAAGAACAATAGCAACAATAAAGAGAACAACTAGAAAAAAATCAGAAAACACAGCAATGGGTCAGGAGAATAAGGTGCCAGGCAAAATAAATAAGGACCAGTGAGTCCAACCATATCAATAATGTAGGTCAGCAAGAATGTCTTGGAGTGAGCCTGTGTAAGGTTTCCACAATTAAGAAAAGAAAATCCTTTGACCCCATGGCGTGTCTTCTGAGATGAATATCCCACGGCTACAATTAAAAATATTGTTGACCCTCTCTGCACATATACCCTGAGCTTTTAAAGTATTTGTTCTTCAAGGTGAAAGGAAGAGATCATAATGGTAAAAGAGGTCGGGTCTAGAACTGAACTGAAATGGAAGTTGCCACTGGCAAATGTCAGCTCACTTTTTTCCTTAATTGCTAAGTAGACTTGAAAAAAAAAAAAAAGAAAAGAAAAAAGTTCCTATTATCTTTTCCCTTCTGTTTATCAATATGTTTAATTTTGGTAATTTGATTTAATTGAATCAGCCTACATATCTCTTAAGCTTAAACATCTTTGAATGTTCAGAATACAGATGTACATCTGATGTCTAATAGGGCCCTTGATAGACCTTAAATGCTCTCACAGCTACTTACAGTCACACCCTGCTTTTTCTAGCAATATCCACAAGCTTTGCAAGACAACCATAAGGAAAGCAGAAGTCATAGACCACTGTCTAGCGAAAACCAGTAATATGTTTTTGATTTTCTCCAGTGACTTACAGCAATGACAGCAATGCATGTAGGACTACATCTGTTTGACATAGTGTTATGTGTTTTCCACAGCCTTCCATACAATTCTACAAAAACTACTCCAATAGATGAATTAATTGTATCTGCAGTTGGTATAAATCAACACAGCTTCATTACAGCTATTAGACCTATACTGATTTATGCCAGCATACATTTTAATTAAAAAAAAAGTTTGCTGAGCCACAATTTGATACAGAGACATTTTTTAATTTGTTCCCTTTCTGCAAATTTTCTTCCCTATGAAACGTAACAGCAGAATGTTCATAGTGAAAAATAAAAGTGGCATGGACACATCAAGAAAAGGTGTAGGATGCCCACAAAAGATACATAGAAGTGCTGATCTTGCTCAAGTTATTAAATCACTTTTCTAATCCCATCCTATTTCTATAGTCCAAAACTAACATCACTAATATTACTTAAGTTTTGAGAGAGGTAGATATGCAGGGTTCATGGGATTTCCTATGATAGTTTCTTTTTCAAAAGCCTCTTCCTCTCTTTTTCATTATCCCGTGAAATGAAAAGAATCAGACTGGTTACTGCATTGTGTCTTGTAAATATGAACGAGAGAAACATCCGTCCATTAGTCCTGAGGTATCTGGCCTTCCATTGCTCAGCTTCCCATAGCATTTGATTGTACATTTTAGTTTTTAGAAAACGTACCTTTAATTATACAGCTATCTTCAAGACCAAAAAAAAAAAAGAAAAAGAAAAAGATAGTTCCTGGCTCTCAGAAGACAGCATTTCATGCTCCAATGATTTTTTAAAAGGAATTTAAAAAGTAAGTCTGAACAGTTTGAGAATAAATTACTCCAACATGAAGTGAGCTTTCATTCACCAATACTTACAAATAGCTTAAGCAAAGATAAAATAATGTGCATTGTAATTAATATTTTAATTTGCTAAGAAAAGCTAAATAGTGATTAGACCCCATCCCCTCCTCCTTCCCCCTGATAATAATGAAGCTAAGCAATTTCAAGAGAAGCAGAGCAGCCAGGAGTTTAATGTCGTTGATTAAGAACATGTTTCCATGGTGGCTATTATGTCCCTCTTTAAAAGATGAAAACAAAACCAAGCCTTATTTCCTTTCAGAGCTACAGGGTTTCTTCTGCCTTCATAAGACAGACAACAAGAAAATGTTTAGGGATAATTAAAGGCAATTAGGCTCATCAAGGCTCATTTCTGGTCTAGCTCCACTTCTTCTCCTTACAATGTGTGCTAATTGCTGCTTCAACATACCAAGTAGCATGGGTTATTTTTTTGTACTTCCACAGACAAGACTATTTGGTCATTACTGGCTTTGACAGTGTGAATAAGAGCTTGCTGATCAGCTTTTTATTTGTTTTTTAAAGATTTATATTGGATGTCCTATTGAATCTGATAATAAAGAATAATAAATTAACACTTAGCAATTGTGTAGTGCCTTCTGATAAATGATCTCTTCTGCTAGAATGTTCTTTGCAAACATTAGTGAATTAATTCTTTCAATAGTTGTGTGTAATAGGTATCATCATCATAATTTTGCGGGCTGCTGAACATAGACACAAAGAAGTAGGGTAGCACATTTAGTGTCACAGCCAACACGTTATGATGTTGGTCCCTTGCTCACACATAATGGAAACGTTAGCTTGTTTGTGATAAACATGCCTCTTGTGTAACTTCTGTTATGTTTGGTCTTGATTTGGGTAATAGTCAGGTAATATAAGATATTTAAATGTCTAAACTTCAAAGAGCGGTTTCTAGTGCAACATTAGTAAGATGCAGATATCCAGAACTAGATAAAAAAATGTTCAAGTGTATCTACATTATGTGTTGCAGTAGAAGATACTAGGTACTTTAGTTATTTGAAGCAGAAAAGGTTCATTAGCACAGCTCTCCAATTATCAATTCCTGACAGCACAGTCATGACCAGTCAACTCCCACAGACGCCTCCATGTAAAGCTGTAGTCCACCTACTCAACTCAACAGCTCTCCAGTCCTGAAAGCAGCTGGATGCCACACACATTTAATTTTCCTCTGAGAAAATGTCTTTCTCTACTGCTTCTCAGTCCACAAATGATAAGTTAATGGATGACTTTATGATTTTGAACCTATTTTTATGATTTTAAACATTTTCGAACATTAATCAACAATGTGCTTCCTCCAACAGAGAAAGATGGGTGAGATCACTTGTGTGAACAGCAGATGAGACTGCAGTTGACACATTAATTTCACTTCTTTGTACATAGCAATTTTTTTCATGTATCACACATCCAATAACTGTGAATGAAAGAAGCACCAAGCCTCCACCAAAGCCTAGTATGGATCCTTAAATTAGGCAATTGTCCAATCTTCTTGTCTTCTAGACCTGTCTTGTAAATATAATCAAACAGATGAGGGTTCTCACAGAACAAGAGTACTCATTCATCAATTCTCTGCCTTAGAGGGACTTAAGCTCACTGGTCCAACCTTCCACCTCCCTTTTTACAAAGTCATGAGGTGGAGGAAAATAGATACTTAACTCTTAAAAAGTGTTTTGTTTTGACAAATATTTAAGGATTAAAAATAAGAGTAAAGGCAACTACATGAGCAATAGCAACAGCACAACTGAGATTTGCCACTGCTTGTAGTCTCATCTCTATCAGTGATGGTGGTTACCACACTGTTTTGAGAGGTAAGAGAAGGGCTGAAATCCACAGAAGATGAGAACTGTGCTCAATTTGCCACGTGCTGTCTGACTGCTCTAGCTACACAAAACTGTGTAACAGTACCACAGTGTCAGATTCCTTTTCACTGTCCTGGGAAGAGATTTATGATCACAACATTTCAAAGATGTGACAATGCAGGTCATTTCAGACAGCCTCAATGACTGAGTGGCACAGTAATTTCCTATATCATCTCAACTTGGGTGTTCTTTGAAAATCCATTAGAGAAGTTGGATCATGCTGCTACGTTTTTATCTTTCACATATATTTCTCACACCAGTTCTGCAGCTCTTGAGTGTTCTGATTTATCATCTGGTCCCAGGTAACTGGAGAGATTTGGGATTATTACTGACATTAGTTTACTTACACTTATGGTTTCTCTAAGGTCCTGAACAACAACAAAGGAAACAATATGAACACCAGACATTCTGCAAGTCTTCTAGCTAATATCTTAATGCTCATATGGAAATGGATTATATGCAAGTTCAAATAGATAGGGCATTATCACTTCCTGTGATCAATTGCTTCACGTAAAGGGGCTTAGTTGGTGCAGAATAGTGTGCTTTATAACAGATACAGTGTAGATATTTTCCAGTTTGGCTGGAAATTTCAAGCAGTAAGCTGCGTTTTTGTGCAGCTACACTGTGAGTCTGAGCGTCACAATCTCTGTCTCTAAGCACAGCTGCCTCTGCTGTTACTCATCAGTCTTTGCTCCAGGTAAATAAGAAAGATAATGAAAAATATCATGGCTGTGTTCAGATCATTTATCTCCTAATAATGTAAATGACTACTCTGCACAAACTTTACTAGCTCCACCAAAATCAAGTCATAATTAAGTTGCTTAAATCAGAATGAATTTTGTTCCTACTTATATCCTCAGAGTACCTTTGTTCTTCTGGATGTTTTTTTACCCCAAAACAGTAGTACAACTGCACATTGTTTTTTATTGAGAAAAGTGTCAAAACTCCTGCTTTGCAAGTCTGAATATGAGTGTAGTTTATTTACAGTTCTCACTAAGGTGTACTTTGTGATGAAAGCAGAAGTGCACTTCGTTGTATACCTAAAGTGTTGTAAAAGCAAGAAGCACCTGCTTGGGCTTTCTTAATAAAAGGAGTATGATTTAATAAATGAATGTAACATTTGAAATGTTCACGGATTAATAAATATAAATTTAAATGGCATACCCCATTAAAAAACTATACTTCCCTCACTTAAAAACTGCTCCCCATTCTCAACATGTGCCCCTCCACACTAATAATATTTCAGTGCAGCTAAAAGATTAGTTACTAGGTGCACTACGTTCTTTCTATTCCCTAACATTTATAACCAGGAGATACAGAATTTTTTGCTGATAAACGGAATGAATTTTAAAAAAAACTTTACAAAAAGACCACTTTCAGTATCTCCAAAATCCTTTTTAGCAGATCTGTTGAGTACCGGTAATCATATTTGAAATACAAATTCCCTGATTTAACAGTATGATTTAAGTCCCTACTGAACCATGCACTGCATAAAAACCTTCTACAAAGACAACAAATTATGGACTTGCTTAAAGTTGTCCTTAAGTGAACAGGAGTTTAATATCCTTCCTTTCTGCCAGTCCTCACACTGATTCAGCAAAGTCAGTCTGGTTAGACCAGTCTTTCTAGTTTCTTTTCCCTCTACTTGTTTTGTAGGGCTAGGTGGCATTTTCAGACCCATAGGCTACAATATCCTCCTCAGCCATTGCGTTAGACATCTGTCCTGATAATAAGTACAGATCTTGCTATTTGGCTAGTCTTCCAAATAAGCAGCAGCCAGTCTGAACTCACTCATACAATGCTTTGCAGTAGGTGGGAATGGGACATTTTCAGAAAGGGTTATAGACCACAGGTTACAATAGAGATATACTTAGTGCAGAAGGGCAGATAATTGAACAACTTTTGTTATTTGTTAGTCACACAAAGCAGATACAGTCTAACAATGCCTTAAACAAGTTACCATGCTCTTCTCACCAACTCAAAATTCCAGAAATCGTTTTGACATTTAGGAACTGAATCTCTGCTGCTTTTTATCCAGGACTCCCTGAACACTGCAGACTGTTCCCCGTGCAAAATCTCACCTGATTTTGCCCTGCTAGAGTCGTGGGACACAGGCAGGTCAGAGTTAGTTGTCAAGTCAGGTGACAGTTTACTTGAAGGTTAAAAAAAGGGTTCTGACAATGATGGTTACTTGATACGCTTCTGGCTACTTTACCAATGACTTCAATTGTTTTTGAGGTGGTTTCTAATGGATGGTTTATGTTTTCTGATGATGACAGCTTGAAAACGCCTTTCACTATTTTAACAGCTGATTAAGTGGTATTCTTATTTTCAAACAAATTATCAAGGGTCCCACAGATTTTCTCCCATTAAATGTTCAGATATCTGTCTTATCTTCTGAAATCTGCTGCACAAGTTAAGGACAAATAAACATTGTGTTGGTCCATCCATTTTTAGGGTAAGAGCTAGAATACTAGTTCTAGAAACGATTATATTTTAAAAAAAATATTTCTTTGAAATATTGGATATTAAAAGGTTAGGCCTTTACCACCCTCTGTGGCATCTTACTGAAGTTTAGGCATAACCATACCATAGTGGAAACATCACCTCTGAACAATTGGGCAGTAGTTGCTTCAAACAGAGTAGCACACAAGGATTCAGCCATTTCCAGTGATGTTCAAATGTCCTGTTATATTTTTCAGTTGTAACGAAAGAATTACTGATTTTAAACTACAGTGTCATGGATTATATTGCTGAAAACAAGTTAGGTAGAAACTTGCTTTACTAATTACACAGAGCTGAAAAGGGAGCTCAATTCTTTGATTATCTGTGACTTTGCATTCTTCTACAGCTTTGACCTGGACAAGCAGGTAGATAAATGTTTTACACAAAAGGTCACACAACTTCATTTACTTAACACTATGTAGGCTATGCTACATATATATACATATATAAATATATAAATATATATATATACACACACACACATCTCAAATATTTACCTGATGTTCACACTCCAGGCTTTTAAATGAATCCCATGCAAGTCGGGAGTGCTCTTCAGCTCATAATATAAGCAATCTAGAGAAGAAGTTCCAGAGCCTACCTCTCGGATTCCATCCATTTCTGAGCTTCCTTCATGTACTATACATTTGATTAGGGAAAATAAATATTTTCAAAGGCTTCAGCTGAAAAGATTCCAACATTTTTCTTCTCCCGAGAACATAAAGTTCATTAGCAGAATTCCTGTTCCCATGTTCTCCTATGAAGCTAGTCTTTTCAGCTTTATTTACAGTAAATATCAGCCACATAATATTATGAAATAACATGCTTATCTTTTCTAATATTAAACTTGTTGGGTCTTAACTGCTTTCAATTCTATTACATCAAAAAATGAAAAAAACCCTTTCCATTCTAATCCCCTCAAAGTGATTGTTTAAATGGACAGAAGATAGAGATGCCCCGTTTCCAGCTAGAACTCTTCATGTATTACAGGAGAGGAAGAGGTGAGGGGAGGGGTGAGGTGGGATAATAGGATCTCAAAATACCTAGATTATAAGTAAATGAAGCACTGCTAGACCACTACATGCAATCACTTTGTCTAGCCTCTATTCCCCAGGTAAAGGGAAAGGCACCTTATCAAATGTCCCTCCTAATTAAAAGGTATCAAGTGCATGTACATTGAAGACAACGGGTATAAACTGGAACACAAGAGGTTACAAAGGAATATAAGGATGGATTTCTTCACTGTGAGAGTGAGGGAGCACTGGAACAGGCTGCCCAGATGGGTTGTTGAATCTCCTTCTCTGGAGACATTTAAAACCTACCTGGATGAGTTCCTGTTGACGTACTCTAGGAGATCCTGCTCTGGAAGGGGGGTTGGACTGGGTGATCTTTTAAGGTGCCTTCCAACCCTTAAGATTCTGTGATTCTGTGAAATGGACAAGTAATGTATTTTCTTGATGTAAGAAAGGGTGTGCATCCCTATTTTATTTTAAAAGAATGGGAGTTTTAGAATAAAGGCTGTAGAACATCTGGTGTCTATCACAGAAATCACCCTTACCAGAAAACAAAGCACGTGCTTACCTATCACTATATGGAGGCAGTACAATAAAGGCAAAAATTACAATACCTGTGAAAGAGTAATACTCAGTGCTTCAAATTTCTTCTTCCAGCTCTCAAGTATGATACTTCTATTTTTCATAGTATAAGTTTTACCACACATTTCGTACTTCACAAATGAATGTATTCTAGAGTCACAGAGGCTGGGTGCAATATGACTAGATACATGGCAATACAGTAGGAGTGATTTACAACTTGTCATTTGTGTGAAACAAATTGGCATCCAACCTATGGTATCTATGCCTGTATTTGGTTGAAGGAGATAATGCTGGTTGTGAAGTACATCATGTTTGCTATCTTGCTGTAATAAGGATTTCCCTTAAAATGACTTGCTCTTGTATCACTTGTGGATAGATGGAAGAAATGGAAGAAACTTAGCATAGGTACTCTCATGCGAAGAAAGGAAACAGATGCCCTTACACTAAGATCTCCAATTTAATTCCTAATACACATACAATTTCAACTTAACTTCACCCAGTGAAACAACTCTGACTTATCATTTACAAAAACAGATCCATAGCATTTTATTTTTTAATTAGTCCTTGAGTAAAATCCAGATTATGATCCATGATCAAAATGCTGAGTACTGAAATCACTCATATGATTTCAATTGAAATTATTACTCAGTTGCATAGGAGTAATTACTCACAAGTGGGAGAAATGGTTGCAAGCATTTCCTTAATGTTGAATCCTGAATCTTTTCTCTTCAGAGACTCTTCAGCCTTTGGCTTCTAACAGTTACATGCCAAACTTCTATTCTGCCTCTTCTGTTCTTCCTTGACATTTTTACTCTTGTTATTGAGTAAACTGGCTTCAGGATGCTTTTAAGAACTCTAAAATTGCAACCTAGAGAAAGTGATGAAATCTGTTAAAATGTAAATTCCTATGTAAATATTTTCCCCCATTTAAATTTAATACCACTAATGGAAAAAAGGGTCCAGAAACGCCAAACTTAATACTAGTAAAATAAAATTAATTGAAATCAGCTGGCAAGACATGGATTTAGATTTTCTCCCAGTTTATTTTGTAATTTTTTAAAGATGGATTTCACCAGTCAAAATTTAGAGAAGACTGTCCATGGAAAAGAGGAATGGAAAAGAAAAAAAAGTGAGAGGAGGCTTGAAACTGCACAGAGACATCTCAGTAGAAAGCAACCCTCTATACTTCACTGTGAGTCCTAAAAGTCAGCTGCAGAGGCCAGCTCTTTCAGTTTAATTGGGTTTTTAACCGAATAAAGAAGGTTAATGATATCCTGGACTGTACTCAGCAAAGCATTGCCAGCACGTCAAGGAGGGTGATCCTTTTCCTCTATTCAGCACTGGTGAGGCCACACAGGGAGCACTGTGTCTGATTCTGGGCATCCCAGTATAAACAAGACTTTTACATACTGGAGAGAAAGGCCACAAAGACGATTAAGGAGCTAGAGCACATCTTCTACAAGGAAGGACTGAGAGAGTAGGGATTGTTCATGCTGGAGAAGGCTCATCATTGTGCATAAATACCTGAAGGTAATGTGCCCCAAAGATGGAGCCAGGCTCTTTTCAGTAGTGCCTAGTGATGCGACAAGAGGTTCCTCCCAACCTCAGCTTCTGTGTGATTCTGTGATCTTTCCCACCTCCTGACCTCTCAAATAGTCTCTGCCATGCTGTTACTTGCCTGACTCATACCATGGCAGTTCTAGATTTATGTGGTGCTTAGCATTCTCATCCCTGCTGGTAATGTATTGCTAGATGCATACAGCATCTTGGTGAACAAAAAGTGCTATCTCATTCTTTCCATTTTCATTCTTTTTCTTGGTAGCCTTCTAGAAATCTATTCTCTCTTGCCTTGGCAGATCTCTGACAGCAACAGCAAATTTTGTTAAAGACAGGTGTTTCTGCATCTTTATAGAAATTTTTACATAAATTAAATAGGAACTATCAGCCTATGTAAGAAAAGTTAGTTCTGAAATTATAATTTTGGATTCCTGGCATTTGGAAGTAGGAATCCAATAAAAAGCCAAAAATCATAGGTAAAATTCTCACCTGAGTAACTCTGGGAGAATCTGATTTTAGGGGGTACAAACACATCAGTTGAGCATTTGCACACAGTCATGATTAGTCAGGCAAATTATTCAAATCTGCTGCTACAAGCAGGATGTTAGCAACACAAGTAGGCACACAGAATTCTGGGCATATCATGCATAATTAAAAAACACTGGCCAAAGGTTTCTTCCCTAATGAATTTTCCCTAAGAAGCAACAATCTTAAAACCTCTGTTAAAAATGCCTGGAAGCATTACCATTAAAAATCAAACCAAAACAAAATGGATTTTTCGTCTAACTGCATTTTTTTTTTTATTTCAGTATAGCATAGGCACAGCTCGTGTACTTTTTTTGTTGTCTTTCCTGCAAAGCTCTCCCAGGATGCTGTAGTCAGACCCCATTAAAATAATCAGCAAACAGGAATGTCTTTAACCTAGATTTAAAACCACAGCCTGGTCCAGGATCTTGGCCAGGAATTTGTGTCACAGTCACCATCCATAATCACTGAGAGGTCAGAGGCTACACTGCTACTCACAAGTGCAAATAGAATAGCAAATGTACTGGAGTTCACTTGCTGCCAATTGTAAGGCCAAGGCTTACAATTTTTGTTTTGCAATAGGGCATGGAAGATTAAAATAACACAGGAAACTTGGCTAGGGGATAGGTCCAAGTGGACCTTGAAGGAAGTAATTACTTTGTACTACCGTACTCCCCTCTTCCTTTCTCTGCTCTTTCACTTCTTTATGTGCTTAATTGTAAATTACCCTCCACTCCTTCTATCACTGTTTTAGTTTTCCCCTGTACCGGTGAAGCGATACGAAAGTGCTAGTACTAAATTCCTGCTGTAAAACCAGTGCCAATACTTGGTGTCTATGGGCTTCAGAGCACTTTGAGCACTGGAGCTAGTGCCATTACAAAGCTTGTTAATGTAAAATCTTCTTTGTGTTACATTTTTTTGTAATACGTTTTACAAAAATCTACCCCAGGGAGCCAAGGGGCAGTTGCTTCTTTATTACATTTTAGAAGAGACACATTATTAGCGTTCCAGTCTATATATTATGAAATTAAGTGGATACCCTTGGGGTTAATTCCTTGTTGTAATTGTAATGAAAAGAAACAATTTCTAACCCTCCATTTAAGATCTATAACTATTAAAATCCACTAGTCTTAGTGACTCCTGGGGCCAGTGAAGTACTTCAGTGTATATGAAAAAGGGCACTCCTACAGTGTCCAATATCAGTAATTTATAAAAATAACAGCTTCCAAGAGGGAAAACTAACAAATGAGTTTCCATTGAGCCCCTCCCTGCTGTTTACCATCACATGCTGGATTCATCAACTACGTAAAATTATATGCATATTGAAATTATGGGGCTGGGTTCCAAGATTATATTTTGTCTAGAGTCAAAAAGGTAGAGCAGGAATTGCACAATACAATGATTAAATACTAGGAAAAGTCAAGCAATAGAGCCTTCAAGAATCATCTTAAGGAATTAAAATTTTAATAGCAGCTTTTTTTTCCCCCCAGTCTTCTCCATAGTACATGATCCCACTTATTTCAACAAATTTTAACTCATAATAATCCATTTAAAAAGAAAATAATCAAAGCTTAATTATCTGTTTTAAAAACTTCTACTTCCCTCTGAAAATGCTTGATTTACTCAGTTTGGGAGATATGTAGTAGTAACAATGCAATTGTCTATTTTCAATGTATTTGTTGTGCATGCGACTAGTTTTTGTGAGAGATCCTTCTCACTAGTGTTTTTCTAATGGCTTTAGCATGGACAGCTTTTACATCATCATATGTGGCAGGTTTCACCATCTCTTGTAACCATACACTTGTAACCCTTTTCATTTTTCATAATGCTCAAAAGAGAAACATTTTCATAAATAAGATGAGGACAAATGGATTTTAAACCCGCAGTAGTTAAAGGGAGATGCAGGAATACTGCACTACAGGAATCTGTTATTAAATCATTTTTATGGACTGACTAGGTTTCAATTTGACAGCAAACCTCTAGCATGTAATTCAGTTTGTTAGTAGCGAAATAAAATGTACATTATCAGATAGTGTCTTCCAATTGAATATGCTTATTAAGATCATTGTTTCTATTAAGCTAAAAATTGTATAAGTGCATTATTGCCTAACACAGCATAAACTCTCATTTTGTATGCATGCCTACTGAATGGACATACTAATTTAACAGTAGGAGAGATTTCTAGGACATTGTTAGAGTTTCTTTGTGAAAAAGGATATTCCTTTAAGATTTCTGGAATGGGCTTTTTGATAAAGCTACTTGTTTAGCTGCAGTTGACATCACTTTAATACCATTTATCTCTCTCCTTTTATTTACCACATAAAAATAAAACCTTTAGGAGAAAGGAAATGAGTTTCACTGTTTTACCAGTCACAAAAGAAAGAAACAGTTGTTTTAAAAATAACATACTACTGGCTAACAAAATATTATGTAAGTTGTTGTGTATCGAGGAGTCTAGACACCTTACAAGTGATTATTTTCAAGGCCAAAAGAAATGAGGCAGCATTTTATATGTCACTGATCAGTGAAAAATGGGTTTATATTTATATTTATTGCAATTTCATGTTAATGTGACCTGTTACTATTGGCAAGTTATGTTGGAGAGTATCCTTATTTCCCCAGCATTTACAAACCATTTAGAAATCTGATCACTCACAGCTTGTGCAATCTCTAGTCATCACACCAATCAGTGAAACTAGGACTGCCATCTCAGCCTGGTATCTTAGGGAAACTTAAATTACCAGCTTGAAAGAACAAAAATCTGTTACTCTTGCATGCTTTCAAAAGATTCTAGAAAGTTCTAATACAATTATTGCAATAAAAAGCAAAATTGGAAGGCTGATCAGGAACTACAAATGCTTTCATTTTTATCATTGGCAATGGTTAATATGCTGAATATAGGGGTCTTTAGCAACTAATGATTATTACAACTTACATAAAACAAGCAGGTGGCCTCCATCTCATTGGACAGATGTTAGCATCACATCAAATGAAGCTAAACAGAACCACTGTCAATAGAAGGCTGAAAGTTTAACACTCTTCATGATCATTATATCCCTTTTAATAAATCAAGAGCTGTTCAGAAAATACATGGTTATCCCTAGGAAGTGGAACACTTTCTAACATTGATTGTGCAGATGGTAGAAAGGGCTGCACTTCTCAAGGCCAGTTGCTAATTATCCCATATCAAATATGGATAGGATGACTGCTGGGTAAATAACTGAGCAGAATGTTGAAACTGTGAGCCTTAGCAGGAATTGGAAATCATTAAAAAAATTAAACAAGGAGCTTTGACCTTTGAACTTCTGATCATTTCTTCCTTACGTATTCATAGAAATGGATTTATTTAAATCTATCTGCAAGTCCCTGTGATTTCACTGCTGATCCTGAGTACTGAAGGGAGCTTTCCTGAAGTGGGACAGAGTAACACACTGATAAGCCTGGGGTGCTTGGAAGGTAATTTGCATTAAGAAGCATATCCATTTTAATCTAGCTTGAAAATTAATATATAGAATTTTGGCATTGAGATGCTACCAGTAAAGCCATATAAGTACTGAGAATGTGTCCTTATTGTATGTGAGGGGGCATGTACAGGGTGAACATTGACTCTATTTAACATACAAAGATGATCTAATACCCCTGAGATGCTGAATCTGTGGATTATGCCTATTTACTCTGATAGTTGTAGCAGATATTTTACTTGTACTGTGCATTGCATTTAGTCAAGGTAAAATTCACGTTAGGAAGTTGAAAATAATCATAAAACACAGAACAGATGATAACATCAAATTACAACTTGAATAACTGCAGTATAACTGCCTAAGAATTTCTTGTCATTTCAATTCCGTAACATAGTGCTTTTTTTTCTTGCTTGTCTCACTTCTGCAAATATAAACATCACTACATTTGTGAAAGAAATTATTCACCATATGTATATTTGCCATATATGAACAGTAAACTGGTTAAAGAACTCAAAGCCAAGAGCAATCCAAAATGGTAGAGATATGTTTAGGTTTAATTATTATTTATAAAATAATGACAAAAGGTCAGAATTTGCTACAGAAAAAAGTCCCAAAACAAACAAAAAAGAAACATTCGACTTAAATAGCTTTTGTTCAATTTTAAAACTGCCATCTTAGCTACTGAAATAATCTCCTTTGAATATATTCCTAACATAAAATAGCTGTATTTTGCAGACTGCATTTTGTGGAAGAGGAAAAAAAAATCACAAGGTAGAACCTCTGCTCTCTTACTGTGTACTGTCAAACTATAAAGGTGAGAAACACTGCAGTGCTCTTGACTTTTGATGGAAGATGGTAACGTTTTTTGACAGTGGAAAGCCCAATAAAAAACCCCAACATTGCTCGGTTTAGTGAAAATAGCTTAAAATTCCTACTGAAGTGAAACTTTTTTCCATGAATAAATGGGGACAAATACCACACATACAATTTGCTGTTACACTCTACCTACGAAGTCATAGAAAAAAGGCAGAAGGTAAGAACTAATATCACTCTAAAACCTAACTTGATTCAGTATTCACCTGGGAGAATGGAATTCCAGCTTCCAGTTTCTGTATCCAATTAATATTTGGAAAATCTCCATCCTAAATACCCCCTAGCCACGAGGGGATGTGGATTCGATTGTCAAGCACAGACAGAAACTGAAGCCAGGACTCCCACATTCCCAATCAGCTTAGGGTGCAATCAGATAAAATCAGACACTTGCTAGATGGGTGCAACCCAGCCTGAAGGGCAGACTGGAATTGCCTAATGTCTTTGAACCTTTTGAAAAACAAAAGAAAAAGAACGCCTAGCATTGTAGGCCAGCATGCATAATAAGTATTGTTTAAAGTCATATCTGAACTACTGAATCCAGCCATAAAGTACAGACAGAATTTACCCATGGGTCCTGCAGATTAGCACCATTTTGACATGCTAGGAATAAAGACAAGCTGTCAAACACTACAGCTGAATTTGCTTCTCATACTTTCTGATGCATATTTTTCAAAATGCAACTGCCTCAACCAGGAGAATGCAGAGCAAGAGGAATCACAGCACCATCCGTGATCACCATGCCACTCAAGCACAGCTAGATGGGGGTTTTAAATGGGCAAAAAGGACAACTGTGTATCCCTGAGGAGCCATTGTGTTCCTTTAACCTCACATATTTTCCATTATGCTTAACTAGGTATTTGCTAAATCCATTCAAGATTTTATTAAAAAAAAAAAAATCTGTCATTTCCTCTGATGAGGAGTTGTTTCTTCAGTGTGGTAAATATTTGGAGGTTTTTACAATGTAGGGATTGCAAGCTGAAGAGGTAGTATGCTAGACAAATATTGCCTACAAGCACCTCATTCAAATAAATGAAGAATTGCCTCTCTTCATACATTCTGTTTAGAAAGTGTAATGGTCTGAACTGCTTTGTTCTCTACATATATTAAAAGCAGATTCATCACTGAGTTAAAGAAAATAACCAAGTACTGTCTCCATAGACTTTTAAATAACAGTTCCTCCTCTTTTAGTCTTGGCATTGCTACAGATGAATAACAGAATATTGGATACTTGCTACAGATCCGTAGGCTGTTCCATTTGCAAAGAAAATTTGAGCTCTTTTAAAGCAGCATGTCATAGTTCCAGGAGAAAATATATCACTATTGAAGTTTTATTTTAATAGCAGGATAAACCCATTTTTCTGGCCACATTTTGTTTTCTTTTTTAAAATAAAACTGTGAAAGTTTCTCATTTATACTCTGTAAGAAGCAAGTAATAATCCTATATTTGATCAAGCGTGTTAATTTCCAATCTGAAACTTAAAACAGCTAATCATGATGTGAGGGAAACATCTGAAACAATCTCACCTCAAATCCAGAAATGTTTAGCCATATGTAAAAGTAGCATTCAATTGTAAATAGTAAGAGGGATCATACAAGTGTCACCAGAAGCTTCACATCCCATTCAGATTTATTTCAGCGTCACTCTGAAGGTAAATGTAGAATATCCATTAGATTTTTCTCCTGGCCAATGCCTAGTACTCATATCATAAACAAATGTACTAAATACTCTTCTTTCAGCCCAGTTCTGGATTTAATAATTCATTAACTCTGCAAGCCTGAAAAACTAATAGGTACAATATTGAGTCACTGCCACTTTATGGTTGTTTCCCCCCAGCATATACAGTATTTCGAGTTCTCTGTCAGGACTTCTGAATAGCAGCACGTGCCAAGTTCAGGACTCAGTGTTCTTAAAAAGTGAAATTAAAAACAGCTCCATACTCCCCACAAAATACAGGAGAAACACACATTTTCCTGGGATCCTTCACTGGCCACACAGTCCTACTTGCAACCAAAAATTTTGTGGCAAAACAAATAGTTTCATTAAATGGAACTGGAACATACCATTAGTTTGGGAAAGCCCAGCAACAGTGTGAAACCATTTTAAAACTAAGTAAAATAGACCCCCAGACAAGGTCTAGAACCAAAGATTGTTGGTAGTCCTCCAAAAACATTTGGACAACTCCTCTCCAGGCTGCACTTTGTGTAACCTGCACTGCCTGCTCAGCTCCCTCCTGCTGGCTGACCTTTCTAGATGAAATGTCATCTCTGCATAGGGCCAGGCTGGCCTGAGAATTTCTATAGGAATTGTGAGAGATTTTTGTGTTGCTGGACAGATATCTCCCAGGGAATTCACAGAGACATAGTCCCTGCAAGATAAATCCAGGGGGACCTCACAATAGCTCATTCAGATCCTGAAGTCTTCTGCAAACTTCTCACCACCTCCAACCGTACTACCAAGTCTCTCTTTTCATCCACATCCTTATGCTTTTGGAGGAGGCTTAAATGAATAGTAGGTTGCAGTCTACTGAATATATATTTCTATAATTAGGCAGATTCTCTGAACTCGTTTTCATTCTTAGTGCATCCTCTACCATATAAGTCCAAGTTGGAGTAAAGTATATGAATCCATTTAACACAGAAAAATATGCAAAGCTCAGTAGTCAAAATTCAAATGGATGTTTGCACTGTCACAGGGCTCAATATTTGTTTTCTTTGTTCTGTTTCTTCTTGCAGTTCATCAGTATGTGAAGAGTTACTCAGCTGTCATCTCCACTCAACAAAATACATCAAATAACCATTGCAATTAGTCTTAGACACATTCTAAGTTTGGTTTATTGCACAGTGATAATTTTGGATATGCTTATAATTTTACACTGATATTTCATACATAAATTCATTTTGTGCCTATAGATGACCTTCAAGAGTTCCACCTTGGTCACTCCTCATTTAGTGGCTATTTTCTTAGGGAAACTGTGGTGGTTTAGCCCTAGCTGAACAATAACCAAACCACCCAGTTACTCACTCCTCCCCACCTCAGCAGGATGGGGAAGAGAATCCACAGAGAGTTCTAGAACTTTGTGGGTTGAGATAAGGACAATTTATTGGAACACCACAAAGAGTGGGCAGTTACAATGATGGCCAAAGGACACAGTAAAACGAGCAATGCCCAGTGTAACTACTCACCGCCCGCAGCCCGACGGCACAACTGCAGTTCCCGCACCGCCCGCAGCGCCGCTGCGGCCCGGCCGCTGCCCTGATATCCTGAGCGTGAAGTCACGTGGGATTGAATGGCCTGGCCGCGCCCCCTGGCGGCGGCTGGCGAGGTTAACCCTATCCTGGCCAAACCCAGGACAGAAGTGTAACTCTGGGAATATTTGTGTTAGAAATATAACAATAGGGAGATGAGTAAAAAAGTACAATGCAATTGGAAGACTATGACTTCAAATTATCCAGCGGTATATTATTTTGATAACACTAACTGAATAAAACATGAGAAACCAAAACAGATACTGTTCAATTCTTGATATTTATTTTAATTCCAAATTATTATATTGGCCATGCATTGATCCTCTACCAAAGTTCCTTACAGAAAATAGTCATGTAGGGGTTTTTTATATAGAGTATGTTAAAACTCTTCTCTGGCTTTATGACCGTATGCTTTACCAGAGGCTTGTAGTTTTCGTGGTAAATCACAAATATCCATAATAAACTATCCTGAAAACATACTCTGATTCCTTTGTTCTGCCTCAGAAACAGGATGAGGACTATATATTACAGTCTGTTCGAGATCAATATCAATATTTTTGGGAGAGGTAGCACAGCATTTCTACCACCATCCCCAAACAAAATACCAGAAAATTTGGTACAAAGATGATCTTTTACTGTACTAAATAAAGTCAGATCACATTCCCTAGAATAGGAGCATGACAAAGAAAAACAGAATATTTTTTAAAGTTCCAAAAACTGTGAATCCTTGATTATCGGAGGTGACTTGCTTTTGTTGTCCTATTCCTTTCCACAGATTTTTTGATAGCTCGGAAAAGAATGAAGTTTCCAAATACAGGCCAGCACATCTGTGGCACAGATAAGGAAAGTGATAAACAGTCCCAAGATAAATGGTATCTCAGGGAATGATACCAGATATATTGATGATTACTAAATAATTTCCATGTGGAGAACAAATGCTATTAGGAAAAAAGAAGATATGATAAAATCAAAAACATTTCAGGGACACAAGGCAAAAGGAGATGAGGAAATGCAACAGTTGTCTTTGAAACTGCACTGAAAGTGATTTTTCCGTGTTGATTTTTTTCAAGCAGGGTAGCTTTTATTGAAACTTTCACTATTTGTGTTGGACTCTGAAAATATTTAACTTAAGGTAGCTCATAAGTGTTTTCTCTCATTGGAATTGTGATATTCTGTGGATTAAAAGGAATATTAGTTGACAAGAAATGTTAACAATGTTTTCCTCCTTTCAAAATGCCTCTCCCCAACTTGTTTTTTTTCTTCCCAGTGTCAGTAATTGCCAGTAATACCTACTTTTTCAACCTTTTAAAGTGAAAAGGAAAATATTTTAAGAGCAACAAAATTCCCGTCACATGAAAAGTTAATTCAGAATTTGGTGGTAGTCACTTTACCATCGTCAGTACATGTACAAAAAGCCTGAATGCTAGTTATAGTAGAGGAAGCAGTGCTTACTTTAGTATTTTTCTTTCTTAATCCAAGTTAAATCTCCATAATTAGAATTGACTGCTTTTAAAGGAACGGAAATGGCAAGTGGCTCTATCTTAAATTAAAAGATCTATTACCTCTGGTCTTCTAATTCTTTTCAGCAATGTGTTGTCTCAGGAGGCACTTTCTCATCCTTATGAAAACTAACTTACTGTAGGTGTAGAAGGAAAAAACACATAATTGGAGTTATGTACCAAGTGATTGCATAAGAAAGATATATACAAGTTTAGATCAATGGAAGATAATTTCCAAGTATGTAATGTATGAATATTGTATTAAAAAATTTCTGTAGCATAAGGTATTCATCAAATAAGACATTTTTATTGAAGGCTACATTTTCATTCTCTCATGCAAATGGAACATTGAAACGTAAAAGTAGAGACTCACCATTCCTGCTTTCTTGAGTTGAAGGCCTAAAAGTTAAGTGGGCACTTCTGGTACACCACAGCTTTGTATAGGCATATCTCAGAAAACCTCATGATCAGCAGTAAAAAGTGGTATGCCCTTTCATGACATCATATATATTTTTAGTTAATTGTATTTTCTTTTTTCTCCCAGGATTTTATTTTCTCCTGTATTCTATAAACAGCTCTTTAACTTCACTGTGTTTGTGTACCTCTCTGTCCTTGTTTTTATGTGGCTGTAGCTTTAAATCTGGATCTTAATGATCCTCTGATTTTGTATTCTCATCAGTCTTTCTATTCCTAGACAGGCAAGGAGCAAATGTCCTCAGGTCTGACAAACGATTTTAGATTTTCAGGACCTGTCATACCCTGAAATTAGTGAACACTGGCAGAATGTACAACAATAACAATGCTGGAAGCTATCTGTTGGCTAATGCTTTGATTAGAAAATCATTTATATAACAGTAACCAATACCATTTGTCTAACTACTTACAACATTCAGTGGACGATATGTACCTCGTATTAAAAAGACCTATATCCAAACCAGTCGAAGATTAAAAAGAAAGGCGTACCTAAACAAAGTAAACATTGCCCAAAAGCAAGAATAATTCTCTCATAGATCCCTCCTCCAAATTCTTACCTTTATTCATTTTGACAATTATTTCATCTAGGTAACGTAAAACATTTTGTATTTCAATGTCTTCTGTTTTTCAGACCTGTATGTATTGTCTTTTAAAATTACACTGTACAACCACACTCTAGTATCCATTGAAGGGATTTTGGAAGTCATCAACAGGCCATATAGCTTATGATTGCTGAACACAAGGTATTTTGACTCTGCTGACTAATTCCACTTATTTCAGGAGGGCTGTGCCAATAGTGAATCTGAGCCCTCTATCTAAATTTAATCTCTTCATTACCTCCAAAGACTATTGCAAATAAATAGGCAATCAAGTAGCTAGAAGGATAGAAAAGTGGGATTCAGTGTATAATAGGTAACCTTACAGAAGACAATCAGAGCACTGATTCCTTTCCTTCCAAACAGCAGACAATAACAGTTCAAACTAATCACGATTCAAATTTTGTTTTCTTTATTCAGCTCACTCTAAATCAGTCCCTTGGTAACTGACTTCACTGATAACTGGATCAACCTGCAGGTAAGAGCTAGATTGGGATCTGTAGAGCATAAAGCCTTCTGCTTTATACAGCAGTGAAAGCTACTTCGATACACAGTGTAAGCAATTGTTGAGAAAGTCTTCAGCTATCCTGACAATACATTTTACTTTGAACTAATAAAGCAAGCTCAGTATTTACCCAGTTCTTGGTTTCTTCACTCGTGCTACATTCAGAGTGACACTTGTGAAATGGATAACTTTCCCCAAGGAATGAAGCTAAGAACAATTCGGACCTTTCAGATAATGCTTCCAGTGAGGACTGACTGGGATATCTCCTTATCTAGAGTACACAACTCACCACTACATTCTGGCAGACTCCTGCCACCTCTCTGATAATTTCTAGTCATTACCAAATAAAACTCTATTTAGAAAATTTCCATAGACATTCTTATTTAAAAGCCATCCCAAAGATGTAGCAGAATGTATCTTTGGGTCAAAGTAGAATGTTATCTCACTATGGTTTCTAAATCTGTAAGCTTTTCTGAGGAACAGTGTTGAAATCTGATTGCTGAGGCTGTGCAACAAGAATTAAAGCTCAAGAAAAAGATTGAAGATGTTTAAAGTTCAGATATATCTTTACTATCTCTATCAGCACATTGACACAAGGATTAAATACAGTTTAGAAAAGTGAAAAAAATCATTTTAATAGAGTCTAGTCAGAATTAGGTGATGTAAAGATTGTTATCTGCATACCTAAAAGAAGAATATTCTACCATGAAACAGAATAGCCCTTAAAGTAGGACATTCAATCATAACGTTTCAAAAAGTGCCTATTTATTTTTGATCAAACTTCAGGATTTTTTTTTTTTTTTATTCTTCAGGGAAATACTAAATTCTGGTGTCCTTGTGCTACTATCTCTATCTTAAAACTGTTCTCCTTCAGAATTTTTTTTTTTTCCCCTAATCATACTAAATAGCTATTGTGCCATGCAGAGCTCTTCCATCTTACAACAGAAGTGGTCATCAGTCATCTAATGGGACACGAGTTTATGTTCTACTAGATCATCTTGGACAAAACATTTAGTTTGGGAGCTCACGTACATGACTCTAACTTATGTAAAATCTTGTCTGCTGCAGTTGTTCTAGAAACCTGTAGCATCAATTTAATGAGTAAAGATGAGGGCTAGGGACAGGCATAAGAACAAACTCAGAGTGGCCTAAGTCTACACAGAAGCTATATGATTTTTCTTCATAAGGGTATTAGATATCCTAATATGAGTATTTGATCCTTTAAGTACTTCTATTTTATGCCTAATCTTTCATAATGAAGTTAATTCCCAGCCTTTCCCATGGTTGTTTTTAGTAGTTGAAATCTCAATAAGAGAAGATATGGGGGACAATTGAGGAGGAAACTGGTGCACTGTAAAATAGAAAGGGCATTTTAGTCTAAAATGCATTTTCATTTAAAAAGATTAGAGTAAATCATATGCACTTAACTGGCACTTGCTTTTTAAATTTAATTAATACTAGAAAGATACTTTAAGACATAGTGCTTGGAAGGAAAAAAATTGTCCCCCAAGTGTCTAATATGAAGAGCCCCTGGGTGACACTCAGAGTAGTGCACTTTTTGAGCACTTCAACTTAGTAGTGTCTTTCAGTGCTTAATTAACATAATTTGACACAATTATAGATATAAACACTTTATAAGCACTTGGTACTAGGAGTATCAAAAATGTGTTGATCTTCAGTTTATACTTGAAACAAAAAGCTCTAGTGTAGTACTCAAACAATTGCTTAGATCTGTTCCACACTATTAATAACATTCCAAGGAACACCAAAAAGAAAAAAAAAGCACAATGTTTTCAAAAAGTTCTTTGGGTAAATTCTTTAAAGGGTTTACATGTTCATATAGCACGCTACAATTAAAACTGTATGAAATGCACAGTTACTCAATTCTGCTGCTCATCAGCTAAGCACAATGACTGGGTAAATAAGCTAGCAGTGTTTGGGACAAAAGAAGAAAATGAAAAATAGTGCCATTCAGAATAACAATTATCACCTTATCTTTCATATTTACATGTTAAGATTGAGAATATGTAGGCTGGTATGCAGCACAGGCCTAAGCCATAGAGTTCCAAGTATGAGTGCAGGTATGCCATGTGGCACAGTACCTGAAGAAATTTTTTTTTCCTGCTTATCCTCCTAACTTACTTGAAATGCATTTCAGGAAAAAAAAAACCAAAACCATGTGAGACCTCTATTTGCTTAGTGCACACAAGTGCTTTTTTTGAAAACAAATGTTTTTCTCCAAGAAGATTCTGCTAAGAACAGGTTCCAACAGGCAGAATTGCCTGCCAGTGAACCCACATCAACTGCCTGCTACACACATTCCATTTCTAATCTGAGCAACAGATACAGGTTTTCAGTGGGGATAAGAGCAAGAACACAGTGCTTAGTTTTGCCAACCAGACACTTCAATATCACCTCTCCCTCTCTTTTGATCCATAGATTTTCTTTTCATGGAAACTGTTTTTAATTATTAACTTTTTAAATAATAACTTCTATCCAAAATTTCAAATCAGGGTCAGAACTATGTTTCGTGTAAACATATGGTGAAAGGAGCTGGTTTTAAAGATTACTTTGAAATAAAAGGAAGAAAAAGCCCGGTGTGTGTTTTTCTCTTTTCCCTTCACTTCATATTTATAATTTAGCATGGATTTACTCAAGGCAGAGGCTGTGTTTTGCAAAGCAAATGAAGCACATAACCCTGCTATATATTATCTCATTGTATGTGAGGCAGGTCAGTTAGATTTATGAATATTTCACCTCACAGATACATTAATCATCTTAACACGTTGTGATCTTTTTGCCGGTAAAACAGAATGACAATTGATTGCATTAAAGATCAGTTATCATATTAAGAAGATACTATCTATGTAAGCTGAAAAAAAACAAAAGGAAAATGTAAAAGGTGACATTTTCAGTCATAACTTTACCATCACTAGGGTTAGCACTTAATTACTTTTCAAAATAACCCATTAAAAATTGCCCTTATTTACCTCGTTAAACGTTGGAAGTGTGTTCTTGCTAGATCCATCCAATTTGATTTAGGATATGCCTGATTTGTCCTGGCAATTGCTGAAAGTTCACTTGCCCAAAGCAGACCAGAACATCTCTTCTTTCGGAATGATGCTCTCAGTGGTGTATTACTGAAGATCATAGTAAAAAAGAGCACAATAACTCTAAAAAGAACCAAAGGAATAAAAGAAAATTGGAAGCAATAGGGATTGCAGGATTGTCTGAAAAAAAAAACCCTAATTTTTTAGATACCTACCAGCAAAGGCGGCAAAAACTGTGGCCTTCCTTTCTCTGTCTGAAATTTGCCATTTACCAATTTAAGGCAGTGTTGCAGCAAAGCACTTAAGCACTACTCAAATCCTCTTGAAGTCAGAGGGATTTAAGTAAGTGAATAAAATTATGTGCATACTGAAGTACTTGGCTGAGCTGGGTTGCATTGTTGAATTTGGCCAAGGACAATTTTAAAAGATTACTCCAAGACTATAACTGTTATCCATAATTTCCTTGACAAAAGAAGATGTATTCTGCCTTCCTCCTTCTAATACATTGGAGACAAATAGAGGAACAGAAACAGCTGAAACTGGTAACTTTTCAGGGGGGTGGGGTGAGGTGGTAGGGGAAGGAGGAGATAGTCTCTGAGAGAAAAAATGCAAGCTGGTTTTTATTTTCTTTCTGGATAAATATGATATATTTCAGGTTCTTTTCTAACTCCAACGTCTTCATAGGCAAGAGTTCTATCTCTCTACTAAGTTGCACATTATGTCCCTCAACTTTTTGGATGCTGCTGTGAAAAACACTAACAGTTGGAGATATGCATTTTGTTTTGTCTTGTTTTTTAAAAACAAACATCTCTTCTCCCCTGAATTCAACTGCAGTTGAGGAAAAGTCTAAAATTATGATTGAAAAAGCTCCAGCCTAAGAATTGTTTAACCACAGAGGCATTTTGTTGCTTGACTCAGTCTGATTTCTCTAGGATCTAGGAGCCTGTTTCGGTTTAGAACCATTCCAGCTTTAGCAGTTCATTTAGTTTGTCTTAAGCTTGATAAGAATCCAAAATTATGCAGAGGATTCCTTACATTCTGAAGAGTGCAATCCAAGAGTAGTTGGAGGGTGAGTGGAAGACATATATAACGTACAAACAGAATTTACTCTCAATGAGAATCAGCTAAATATTCTTTCATAATGAACACAAGAAAAGGATGGTGTAATAGCCTAGGAGGAAGAACACTCCCTATAAACAAGAAATGTGTTAAATTCCTTCTTCATCCTAAAAGGATTTACAGGCCCATCTCACAGAAAAAAAAAAGTAACCCACACTTGATGAGGTTTCTTCTCCACATGTGCATTTGAAAAGAAAGCTAACATAATTCTGGCCTTCAAAGAACAGTTCTAGGTGTATAATGTGGGACTGCAGATCCAAAGTAGATCAAGTTTAACATTAAAACCTTAGACCAGGCAATCTAGCTATAGACAGAGGAGAAATTTCTTATCACATAGCTTCACATTCCTCTACTTAGCATGCAGGTGTTTAAATAACTTTTCTTAGATCATAATTGCACCATGTTCTACTGAGGTAATGTAGAGTGATTAGATATCTAGAGATAAGACACCTAAAAGTTAGTTCCTGATCAAAACTACTTTTGGATGATCATGGTTTATATTTCACTTTCCTATCAGAACACAGATTTAGCCCTTCTCATGCAACAAATGGTTTCAGCTTAACAGTTGGTGTAGTTGCATTAGAAAGAAATCACAGAGAGAGACTTTTTATCTTTAAAAATATTTTAAAGTGTTATTGTTACACTGTAGTAGTATAGTCACTTAATTCCACTAGAAAAAAAATTTTTCCATGTGTGGTTAAACATAAATAACACTGTGGTGAAACAGTTGATGTAGATGACAACTGTCTTTTACTCCTCTGTTGTCACTATTTCATCAAAATACTCTGGGGCTGTGGGGCTCTGTCAGTTATATGACAAAGAAAGACCATTTAAATGTGGGCTTTATGTATAGCACAATGCCAGATTTCCTGATAAAAGGAGTCCTGGAACAATCAACCTCATCCCATTGCTCATTTTCTAACCTCAAATTCATTCAGTGTATATTATAAATCACTTTCTTCCCCAGACAATAGGCATTTGGGATCCTCTAGCATTCCAAGGCCCTTTACTCAAAAGTTCTCATTTTTTTCCACTCCCAGGTTGGTTAGTTTTTTGGTTTTTACTGCTTGCAGCTTTATTCATAAAATAGGTTTTTACTTAGAAGAAATACATTATTTGGACACATAAATACTACTAATGAGTAGGAAGGGATATGTGAATGACTATATACTAAGACAATCATAATGGTTAATGTTAAAATTACATAAAGACACTGATAAAATTGAGTATGACAGTGATGAACTTCGTGTACATACACATCCTTATGACGGAAATGATTACTTATGTGGCTGGTCGATGTATCCTGTGACTATGCTTGTGTTACTCAATAAAAGGGTTATAGTTTAGCATGGATATGACAACGAAACACAGTACTCCGTTGGAAAATGTAAAACAACCTTAATAGTAACGCAATCAAACAAGCTAAAAACATCATAAAGTTACCACATTTTGGGAGGTAAACACATTTGTTCAGCTTCTATTTTAATATTTTGCACATGATTAGCTTAGCTCTGTCACACCATGTAAGCATGCCAATAACATACTGTTGAAATGATATCAGCATAAATGAATCTCTTTTTCTGGTGGTTGGTTTTTGTCAAGGGCTATAAGAAGCATCCAGCAAATTGTGCTATATCTAGGCCTGTAGCCTAAACTGCAATCCTAGATACTTATGGAAATCAAGCACAGCTGGAGTTGATCCTCATTTACCTTCTCTATGCAGCTGGATTTAATTCACAATTACCTTCTATGTTTCTTTGTCCAAAAAGAAAATATTAAATGTTTGTTGGGTTTTTTTCTAATATATTACCGTATGCAGCTTTTTCTTGTCATTAAGAGCTTTTAATGATGGCATCATTTATTTTAATAGGCTGAGTTATGCTCAAATATTCAGTTAATTCCACAGTTTACTTCTTCTATTATGTGTCAGAGGTAGGTTATTCCACTTCCAACCCAACCTTTGCTCAGATTCTGACTGGTCAGTATGCACAAATACCTGCTTACCTCTGTTGAGGTGAAGGCAAGAAAATCCTGGCTTCCTTTTCTTAAGCTTGCCATGTGTTATTAAAACTTGATGCTTCCCTCTTGACAAAGAGGGAACATAAATTTGCAATAACATACACTTAAAAATTCTCTGCTGTGCAGACTTTTTCTTTCTCCTCAAATCACTTACTTCAATCTACTGGTTTCTTCTGTATTCTCTTCCTCCACACAGCCCTACTGTTTATAATAAAAAGAGTCTGCAGGCATACTGAATAGAGTAGCTAAAGCCAATCTGAGGAAAAGAGATTTGTCAGAAGCACCACAGAGCTCAGCTACAGAAGCATGGCAATGGGTGTCAGATATAGCTGCTGCAGATCTCATAGAAACAGGATAGTTGGCTCATACTCTGAAGCAGATTTCTGATGAAATGGATGGAAAAAAAAGGAACTATGGAGGCAATTGCAATCAGTTTGTATGAATCGGGAGAGTGTGCCATGGTCTCTTGGGCTGGTAGGTGAGAAATGGAGAGACTTTCTGGAGACCTTCCAGAAAAAACGTGCCTTTATTCAAAATGGGAGGTAAATTACTTTTGTCTTAAAATGTTACAGAATTTTATAACATTATCAAATTGATTCATGTTTCATCTTTAAACTTGCATTAACTTTCTTGAATTAAAAAAATTTCTCCTATAACTACTGTATACAAAGAGATACATAGTAAGTGGTATCACTGTGTAATAATAATATCCTTGTAGTTGGGAATTACAGATATTCACAGGTTCATAATTTGACATGCAAACAAGACAAAACCTCATTAATAGAAAAAAACAAACACAATACATTTCTGAACAAAGACTTTATATCCTTACCCGTTCTATACTTGAGGCATGATAGATGAAGGTATTAGGAATGGACATCTGCCTCTGAAGAGTTTTATTCCTAATTACTGCTTTCCAGAACATTTTTTTCGTTGCGTTTCTACAGGGGTTTTTTTGCTGCTATACACATTCAAGGGAGAAAGATATAATGTATAAAGGCACTGGCATGCACAATGCATTCCAGAAGAGTTTTGATTCAACACATGCCTGCAGAATAATATCAACAATAAAAGGTAAATCTAGTTATTATTTTTACCTAAATAATATAAAATTATCCCCTATCTCCTCTATGGGACTTATCTGAATCAGGAAGAACACCGTATTCATACAGGAATTGGCAGCAGCACTACACATATATGGCATATATTGCCAAAAACATGGAGATTTCCACTCCAGAGAATTTTTTTTCTTGGAGAATCATTCAGGATACTTATGAAGATCTGGAGGTCTTTGAGCATTGTGAATTGTTCTTTGTCTTCAGGCAAAACAATACTAATGGAGTTTATAATACTTAACATCTTGAAGTTTGCAAAGAGTTCATGAGGATCACTAAAAAGTATTTTCTGGAAATTTCCTTAAAAAATTTGAAAAATCTTGGGATAGTTTACTAGAATAATCAGAGAATTCACTAGAATAATCAGGGGATTCTAGCAGTGCAACTGGTTGTTTAATCTGGACCAAAAAAAGGTTTTAAACATCAATGCAAATGAACTAAAATTTTTTCTAATAAAAATAATTGATTCTGCAAATGATGTAAATAAATATTCTAAACAATGGAAAACCTCCTGCCATCTAAGACCTACTAAATCTTCAGGAAAATTAAAATACATTCTCTTAATCACTTTGAAATGCAATTCACATTTGGGTTAGTAAGATTTTAACCACTTATTTTCTTTAAAATAACAATAGATATCTAAAATAACAATATGTATTATATAATAGCTTTATTTTCCAGTGCATCACTAAGTAACATCCATAAAGCAAAGGTAAAAGGATATAGTTTCATACTGAGTGACATGAGCTGCTAAACACTACAGTGGATGAAGACAAAAGTAAGTCCTTTGATTTTATAGGCAAGTGGATCCAGCTTTAGGAAACAAAGTCAGAATCGTGCACATAGAGATGAGCAAATATATTTTACACATAATTTTGTACCTGGAAGATATTAAAGAGTTAATATGGTTCAAAGTTGAAGAAAAATCTCAAGCCATTTACTTAATTCATATCCATTTATCTCCTATAAGATGAATTAGGACCTTTTGCTGTACTTTCCTAGTTAGTCTATTGTACAGACTGTTAAAGGCCAACAAAGTCAACCATCAACCAAAGAAGGTTCCATCTTACAAGGTATTCAGTAAAACATCCAATTGGATAGTGGCTACTTTAATGAACTGAGAGTTAATTTTTTAATTCAGTGTAAACACTGCTTAATGTAACTGCATTTTTCTTCAAGTAATTTGGATAAAATGTTCCTATTTCCTTTCGGTAGTCCCTCTCAGAGACAACTCTCGGAATAAGCTCTTTGTACTGTTTGCTGTCATTGATTAGAAACAAGTTCACTAACAGTTGGCAGGGAGGGTTCAGGTCTAGTCTACGGAAGTGGAAAAGAAACACAAACAACAAAAGATCCATCAGGAGATTCAAATTACAATTGCACTGAATGCCTAAATTTTCTTTGTAGGAAAGAAGTTTCAGATGCACATTTATTTATAGAAGAATATGGACATTTCTTTTAAATGACTGTATTCAGACATGAGCCCCACTGAACCCTGTTGAAATGAACTGGGCAAACTCATTGTTAAAAATCATATGCAGTAAAAAGTAGGGCTCATGCATTTTTTGCTTTTAGAAGTGTTTCCTTCTCTAAGCTTTGAACTTAGTCCCGTTATATCAAATGTAGTCACTAAAAAGGAAATCAATCCACATCTTCAAATTACTGACATTAACCCTACAAGGAAAATAATCAACATTGTAAACTTGGGTCATGAGCATATTTTTCTTGTATGTTACAAAGCTCTGTGTATCTTGTGATCACAGTTACACAATAACTGCAGTACACAAGAAACAAAGCCTTGTTATATTATGAAAACATCAACACATATCAAACAATTGAATTAGACTTCATAGGTATAATAATTAGTATGTGCAAAAAGGAGGAAAAAAAAGAGATCAAAACAACTTAATTAAATGTCAGACTTTACAAGCATATCCTCACCTATGATACAGGAACCTAAAAGCATGTGGGCAAGATTCACAGTAGGAACCATTCTTTGGTTTTATTAATTACTGGAATAGTTAAATAGCATTTACTGAAGAAAATACAGGATCATTTAATGGAAATGTAGAAGTTCATAGCAACCTCCAAGGTGCAAAATAGGCAATTTGATCTTGAACCAATTACAGCTGTTACAAACATCCTAGGAAAAGTTCCAAGATTAATTAAAAAAGATTAAATTTTTGAAGAAAAGAAAACATTTTGAGAAATTTAAGCAAAAATGTCTACACTACAAAATTCTCAAAAAGTACCAAAAAAATATTTTCAGTTTAATTTTAAATTAGGAAAATATCTCACATGTTGAGCTGTGCAAATGAGAGCACTGTGGCAAAAAGACATAAACTCAGGCTTGACAGAGATAAGCCTGGGGGCAGTATGCAGGCGTCTGAGGGATGGTGTGCTGCCACTGACATCCTTGGGGTTGCCACCTCAGTGGAGACTGGAGATGGAGATCGTAGTGGCAGCAGAGAAACAAGGGTTAATGCATTAGAGATCACAGAAACATCTATAAATGGTCATGTGGGAGAGGACATCTTCCTCCCAAAAGGTGGTAGGATCAGTAATCTACCTGAAGTGCATCTACACCAGTGCACACAGCATGGGCAACAAACAGGTCAAAGAGCTGAAGGCCATTATGCACCAAGGGAGGTTTGACATTATCACTGTTACAGAAACATGGTGGGATGAGCCACACAAATGGAGTGCTGCACTGGATGGCTGCAGACTCTTCAGAAGGAACACAAAGGAGAGGAGAGGCAAGGAGGTAGCCCTCTATGATAAGGAATACCTTGACTGTTTTGAGATCAATGATGGTGAGCATAGGGTTGAGTGTTTATAAGTAAGAATCAGGGGGAAAGATAACAAGGGGAATGTCATGGTAGGAGTCTGTTATAGGCCACTCAGCCAGGATGAGAAGGTAGATGAGATATTCTTTAGGCAATTGGGAAAATTCTCAGGATTGCTGGCCCTCATTCTCATGGCTGACTTCAGCCTACCTACCAGACGTCTGCTGGGAATAAACACAGCAGAGAGGAGACAGTCCAGGAGGTTTCTGGAGTGTGTGGAGGATAACTTCCTCACGCAGCTGGCAAGAGAGCCAAAGAGGGAAGGCTCCTTGCTGGACCTGGTGTTTGCAAACAAAAAAAAGTCTGATGGGGGACATGATGGTTGTAGGTTGCCTAAGGAATAATGATCAAGAAATAATCGAGTTCTCAAACTTCAGAGAAGCAAGGAGAAGGATCAGCAAAACTGCCACCTTAGATTTCCAGGTGGCAGACTTTCACTTGTTTAGGAAGTTGGTTGTTGTTGTCCCTTGGGAAGCAGTCCTGAAGGGCAGAGTCCAGAAAGGCTGGACATTCTTCAAGAAGAAAATACTAAAGGCACAGGACCAAGGTGTCCCTGTGAGCAAGAAGATAAGCAGGTGGGTCTGACTGAACAGAGAGCTTCTGTTGGAGCTCAGGAGGCAAAAGAGAATTTACAATCTTTGGAAGAAGAAGGCAGCCCAGGAGCCAAGGCTCAATTTGAACTTAAGCTGGCCATTACTGTAAAAGATCGTAAGAAAAGTTTCTACAAATATATTAGAAATAAAAGAGGAACTAGAGGGAATCTTCCCTCTTTAATAGATGAAGGGGGAAACTTTGTGAATAAGAATGGGGAAAAGAGTGAGATACTTAACTCCTTCTTTGCCTCAGTGTTCAATAGTAAAACCAGCTCTTTTCTGGCCACCCAGCCTCCTGAGTCGGAAGACAGAGACAAGGGCCAGACTAAAGCCGCCTTAGCCTGAAGGGAAATGGTGTGCAACCTGTTTCTCCACCTTGACAAACACAAGTCAATGGGGCTGGATGAGATCCACCTGAGGGTGCTGAGGGAGTTGGAAGAAGTGCTTGCCAAGCCACTCTCCATCATATACCAGCAGTCCTGGCTCACCAGGGAAGTCCCAGAGGACTGGAGGATGGCAAATATGACACTCATCTACAAGAAGAGTCAGAAGGAGGATCCTGGGGCCTACAAGCCTGTCAGCCTGACCTTGGTGCCAGGAAGGTTATGTAACAGATTATGCTGAGCACCATCCTGAGGCACATGCAGTATAACCCAGCATTCAGGTCCCATTAACACAGCTTTATGAATGGCAGGTCCTGTTTGACCAACCTGATCTCTTTCTATGACAAGATGACCTGCTTAGTGGATGAGGGAAAGGATGTGATTGTGGTCTTCCTGGACTTTAGTAAGGCCTTTGACATAGTCTCCCACAGCATCCTCTTGGAGAAACCAGCTGCCCATGGCTTGGATGGACCCACTCTCAGATGGATGGTAAACTGGTTGGATGGCCAAGACCAGGGAGTAGCAGTGAATGGAGTTAAATCCAGTTGGTGGCCAGTCACCAGAGGTGTTCCCCAGGGCTCAGTGTTGAGGTCTGTTCTATTTAACATTTTTATCAGTGATCTGGATGAGGGGATTGAGTGCACCCTCAGTAAATTTGCTGATGACACCAAGCTGGGTAGGTGCATAGACCTGCTTGAGGACAGGAAGGCTCTTTAGAGGGACCCGCATTGATGGAGTGAGACCAATTGTATGACGTTCAACAAGGCCAAATGCCAAGTCTGGCCTGGGGTTGTTGCTTGGGCTGCAACAACTCCAGGCAACAATGTAGGCTTGAGACAGAGTGGCTTGAGAGTTCTCTTGCAGAAAAGTACCTGGGGCTGTTAATCAACAGCTAGCTGAATATGAGCCAGTAGTGTGCTCAGGTGGTCAAGAAGGCCAATGGCATTCTGGCTTGCATCAGAAGCAGTGTGACCAGCAGGGCCAGGGAAGTGATTGTCCCCCTATACTCAGCACTGGTGAGGCCACACCTCGAATACTGCATCCAGTTCTGGGCCCCTCACTACAAGAAGGACACTGAGGTGCTGGAGCATGTCCAGAGATGGGCAACGAAGCTGATGAAGGGTCTAGAGAACAAGTCTTATGAGGAGCAGCTGAAGGAGCAGGGGATGTTTAGCCTAGAGGAGGCTGAGAGGACATATGATCACTCTCTACAACTACGTGAAGGGGAGTTGTAGTGAGGGAAGGTAGATTTGTCTAGTAATGAATGATAGGACAAGAGGAAATAGGCTTGAGTTGCACAAAGAGAGGTTTAGATTACACATTGGGAAGAAGTTTTTCACTGAGAGGGTTGTTAAGCATTGGAACAGGCTGCCCAGGGAGGTGGAGTCATCATCCCTGCAGATATTCAAAAGATGCATAGATGAGGTGCTGAGGTATATGGTTCAATTTAGTGATGGGCTTGGCAATGTGAGGTTCGTGGTTCGACCAGATGATCTTAAAGGTCTTTTTGAACCGTAATGATTCTGTGAAATTCTAATTCACACAGCCAGCTCCTTACACAGTAGAAAAAGCAAGGTTGCTTTGTTTTGGCACATTTTTTGGAATATTTTATAAATGTTTTCATTTGGAACTATTTTAAAAAATATCAGGGACAAATATACATTTCTTTAAAACATGAACAAGGCTTTGTAGAGCTGTGAATTAACATCTTACATGTGTGAAAGACTAATTGAATGATTTTAGGCTAGCCAGGTACAAAAGGACATATCCAAGACTCCTACTGAATTCCTATCAATGAACCTCCACAAACCAAGCCTTGCCTTCTTTGGTGAGGACACATGCAGATACACAGACATCAAACATATCTATTGTACTAAACCCAAGATCACCTGGAATTCCTGTTCACAAAACAAATGACACCTTTTCAGTCTTTTCATTAGTTATTATATACCTTTAGTACTTAGAAGATTTTCCATGCAAAGACTGAAAAATGATAATCCTATATAAATATAGTTCTCATTAATAAAATTTCTACTTTAAATTCAAGTGGAGTTACAGGATCTAGCCCTAAATTTAATGATATCAGAAATACCCTTCCATTCTATTAGAGAATATGAATGAAATTTGAGACAACTAACTTCAGGACATGCTGTTAATTAAGAACTGAGCTGGAACAAAGCACATGGCTTTCAAATCGGAAGCTAATGTGCTGCCAGATGGAATGCATGGCCCCCCCATGGTATGGCTGAAAGCACACATTTGTAAACTGTGTTTCTTCATGTTTGCTCTGCTCTGGAGAAACCCAGAACTGTAAAATACGCAGAGCAATAAATCACAATTAGTGCACAGTTAAAGAAAAGGTTGACCTCCATGGTAAAAAAAAAAAGAAAAACCACAAATATCTCCTTCCCTGCACCGAAGGGAAGGATAGTAAGCAAAGCTCCTTTTTCCCCAAAATATCACTTTCTTATGTGAATAAACTCATACACACATGCTGTCTGATTCTACATGTGTCCACCAAAAGTTGTTGAATTTTTAACCAGATTTGACAGAAGGATGGATCACTAACTACACTCAAATTTTATGGAAAAAGTGAGGACAAGTAGTGAAAGAGTCTCTATAAAAGCTACAGTATGGCCACAAATAATAACAGATGGAAGAAAGCCGTATGAAACCTCATCAGTGAGCAAGACTTCACCTCAATCTTATATTTTTATAAATATGAGAAACAACTAGAAGACACAAATCCATAGAAAACCACAGTTAATTTATCCTGGAGCTTATGAACTATTATGAACTATTTGTAAGAACAGATTAACACATTTTTTAAGTATCTAGGGACAAATTTGTTGGTCATTGTGGTCCATTCCTGTACTAGTGCACTGAAAGCTCAAGGACCGCACAACAGAACTATCCTGGCAGACAGAGAATTCAGGTTAGTGGATTAGCTGCCTCTTGAAAATGATCTCCAGTCTTCTCTGACATTATCTAGTGTCACAAAAACAGTTGGATATTCTTTCAATGAGAATAAAATGTAATGACCATAAAATAATTGGTTACTTGTGCATGAATCTTTTTGAATATACAGTATTTATATTACTTAAGTAAATTGGAAGCTTAAGAGACAACTTGGTGATTGATGCTCATTTACATATAGAGATTTGGGCAGACATTATATGTGGTTTAGATGAATTTCAAACAGATGTATTATTCATGATTGAAGAAAATCTCTACCTCATAAATTTAATTAAATGATAATATTCAGAGAAATCTGTCAATAAAGCCCAAACATTCTGGGTCTGAAGGACTAGAGCATTGTTGCACATATGCTAGCATACTGCACTTACATTAAAATGAGATGTTACCAATAAACTATGTTACATTCATGGAGGAATGACTTCCTGAATCCCTGCAAAAAGGTCCTTTGCTGTGCCAGGAAAGAAAAGAGATCAAGGAAATCTCCAAGTACTAAATATGTCTCACTGAAATGAGATGCTAATTATACATTTATGTATTTTCACCTTATTTCCCTAAACTAGTAAAGTGCTAAAGATAAAAAAGAAGCTACATTATAATGCCATGAAAACAACCATTGTTTCTGCAATTAACTTCAGCATCATTGGTGAGGTACTATTGGCAAAAGATCTGCCAGGAGATTAGATTTAATCAGTTTTTATAATCAACAAATAGGATTTTGAGAACGGTACTTGGACTTAAAGTAGTAAGAAACCACTCCAAATGCATATTATACTGTCTATTGTGCAGTCTGAAAAGATTATAAACTTTATTGAACAAAGAAATTGGATTTATTTCTAATTTGACATCTTTATATTCATTAATTTATCTGTTTCAAAACACTACTTATAGAGAGGTCTAACTTTGAAATAACAGTGCTATTCATCACATTACCTACACCTTTACTTGCATTAGGTCAAGTCACTTGCATTTCTCCATTTGCTAAATATTAGCTAATCCAAAACACCAGCAAGGATTTATCAGTCCTAAAAACTGAATTCCTTTATCTCTAAACCACTGCAGTTATCTGCTACAGAATAAATTAAGAATAATAGGATTCTTGTTTCTCTAGACTATAACTATTTAGTAATTTAGAGATAAAACCAATTAGTATTAGATCACTTTTTCCATCTAATTTTAATTGATATTATATTGAATATTCTTGTTCTTCACTGGGTAGCTCCACTAGCAGGATTCAAATATTGGCATTTCTTTTGTACCTTTTAAACTCTCTGAAATGATTCCAGTAAGGGTAATAAGACTTCTTAGATATCTTTTCCATTTACTAGTCAGCTAATACTGTAAGACTAATATTTAATGTTATTAATAATTCTCAAGTCAGGAGTTAAGGATTAAATAAAAGATATAAAAGATTATCAAGTTTAAAACACCATTTAATTCTGGTAGAGGTATGCAAATCAAAAACTGGAACAACGCCTGGGAGAAAACTGTTTAAACATGCCTGACTTTCTCTTTAGTTCTGTTAAACTCTCAGGTTTTTTTCCTGATAAACATTTGCCCTGATGCCTGCTGTGAAAAGAACAATAACAAAATCGCCAAAGCTCCCCAAACCATATCAGTGACTCTTCCTGAGTCATTATCTTGCAGGTACCATAAGTAGCATGAAAGGTATGATTTCTACCACTCCCAATAGGGATCCAGTGAAAAGTATTCAGCATGATGTCTCACAGGGAGAAATCAAGATCTTGAAGGTACATCAGTACCTATCTAAATTCAAGTGTCAAACCTCCAATGCTAGAAGAAAGACATTCCTAGTACAGCTAATGCATGTAATTCCATTTTCTGTTCTGGAGTAAAACTGTAGCTATATGGTCTCTTCTTTTGTTACCTTTTTGATGAACCCATTGACTTCTCTACTAATGACAGCTGTCAAGGGGAAAAAATAATCAAAATGCAATCTGACAAAATGTTATCTAAGTGGGAAATCCTATTCCAAGAACAAAAATGCAGTATAGAGTACCTGCTATAATGTTACAACTTTAAATAGCATGACATTATAATTTTTAACGCACTAAAAGTTTTCCTTCCTTGACAAAAACTTTAATCTTGGGAATGTCTACTTTTACAGCCATAAGGACAATTACTGTGAGCCAGGAGACTGTCTTAGGAATACATGGTAATTAAATTTACTTTTTAAAATATATTCTTTGTATTTTCAGCCTGAAAGAATTTTAAGTCTAACATTAGTTAAAATATTGCTATATATTTTTTCAAGAGGAACCAGATTTTGTGTCTGTGTGTGTGTGTATAAATATACATATATCTATATATACATATAGCTAAAGATGGACAACATGGGTGAAAGACAACGTATTAATCTCTCAGTACTTGCAAATTCTGATTTCCAGGGAACAATACTGTCACATTCTACAATTACATAAATAAATATATAGTATTCTTAGAGAATACCAGATAACTGCTCTTTAGACAATGTCAGAGGAACAACAGAGGATAATTGTAAATGCTAGCTTATGGAAATACCATACGTATCTGTGGTTGTTGCGTGCATTTGCTTTTGGCTCAGAATATAAAGCTTTCACCACTTATCAGATGGCAAAGTCTGCAACAAAATTTGCAATTAGCAAATGCAATATAGACCATCATTTGCTGAAGGTAAAGGAAGAGATGTAAACGGCGATATATACTTGAAAAATAAAGACTAAGTAAATACAAATCAGAGAACTTCTGTAGAAATATATCTGTGACATTTTATCCAATTGTTTCTGTCTCCCCTGTTATTCAAAAGTCTTGTGGGGACAAAGCTCAGGGGTTGAGGGAGGGAAAAATAGCCTCGATAAAAGGTCACAAGTTGTGGAAAAGGGTAAAAAGTAGAATCCAAATACAAGTACTATGTATGATAGATTCTGAGACATATTTCCATTGAAACTATCACTGACAAAAAAATTGAAAATAAGAGCACACATCTGTGCATTGAAACAGAGAAGCCAATAAATCAGTGTAAGGGTAAACACCAATGCCACAAAATAATGAATTGTCACTCATAACCAAATATTAAACACATACAAACACACTACATACCAAAGACTTTGTAGCTTTCTTGATTGTAATAATTTGAGGTTCAAATTAGTTTCAATTTTTATGTAGTGGGAATCCAAGGGTTACTTTAACCTCTTTAAAAAAATTTTGCTTTAAATGACATTGGCTGATATAATAGAGTGCTGTGGTACATTTTATAATACTGATATTTCAACAAAATTAACACAACATGTACACATATAAAAGATATAAGTATAAAACTCATTATTCTCATCATTAACATGTATCTGCTACAATTAATTAGGTCCAGAAAAGGGGAATAGCATCTACACGCATTTTTTCCTAAAAATAAAATCCAGGAGTTGCAACTGGTTGTCTTTGCAGGCAGAACAGTTTCTGAATCCATCTGTATATGTACATGCAGAATATTCTTGTTATGTAAAATGTCATTTTTTTTTATAGTTTTGCATGAATACATCAGTATATATAAGCAGCACTATGAACATATATTAGAAAACATAATTAAACTTGTAACCTATTAAACTTGCACTAAAAGTTGAGAAATGTTGGGGAAGCCATTGCACAGATATAAGAACTCTTATACAACCATTAAGAAAATAAAACTGGAAAGAGTTACTGAGCAGAGTTTCATTGCCACATGAAATAATATTTTTCTAAATCTAACACATAATCAGAAAGTAGTCCATAAAAATCACACATACTTGTTAAGAGAAATAAATACTCATGATCTAAAAGAGGACAAATAATTTTGTTTCATTAGTTACGCAGTGCAAGGCCTTCGTCAAGCAAAGATTTGTACACGTGTTTATGCACACAAACAACCTCATGGATAAATCTCACACACGTAGTTCAAGATAGTTTAGCTGTTACAGGAACAGATCCTAAATAAGTGCTTGCTAAGATGATTGGGAAACTATTTCTGAGATTGATACTAGGCCATCCTCATTGTTGGGTCAGATTTAATTGAGTAATCCATCTGAGTGCATTTGAAGTTGATTACTTGTTGAATTATGTTACATAACATGAAAAAAATGGCAGCATTGCACCAAGATGGCAATTTTTGATTGATCAACTTGAAGGTATAACCATCCTGCAACGTTAATGAGAAGCCTGAAAAAAATCTCAGGGGAAAGAATTAAAGAAATGTTCCTTTAATTAAAAAACATGTTAAAATCTTTAATCATTATTATCATAAAACTATTTTCATGCATTGTTTGAAAGTATTGACCAAACTAATATTGGAGGTATCATAAAGCCTATAAACATGGAATAGAAAAATTAGTTAAATGTGTAAGGTTGGCACACAGACAAAATGAATCTTATTTACTGAACTTTGTTCCTGCTTAGTTGCAGTCTTGCATGGACCAAGACAATTACCTAGCGCTGTTTGCAAGGAAACTAATTTTATAAAATGCTAACAACAATCCCTAAGTCACCATTTACTTTTAAAAATGCATGTATCCTGCAGTGCCATTACCAGCCGATGACTAATGAGGAACATGAAATCAAATTAAGGTCAATATAAGAAAGATGTTGCACCTTAATGACAGGCAATATTAATTATGCCCTTCAAAAGTACACTATAAAAAAATTTTAGTGGCCATTTACTCTGATTTTTTGAGCCATGGTTCAATTACATCGTATTTGTCCTCTTAGAGTCCACCTAAATATTCAAACGTTTTACTTCACTTCACTGTAGCAAATTTTTTACTTGAAAACATGCCTATTTGATAACTGAGTACAAGGCTCCATGCCACAAACTTGTGTCTGAAATAGAATGGCTGCCTCAACATATGCAGTGGGAAGGAATTTCTGGAATGTGAGTGGAAAAGTGTCAGGGTTTCTGGGATACACAGCCCAGGTGGCTGCCCATGGTGCTTGGGGTACTTCTCGCCACATATTTGGATCATTGGGAAACTTAAAAGACTGTTTATTATTTGCTTCATCATATTCATTTTACGCTTTCCTGTTTAAAACAGATGCAATCAAAGAGAGGGTCACATGCCACATCAGTGATCAGCAACATACCACATGCAGTGCAGAGCATACATAACCCACAGGCTGTTTTCAAAATACCTACTGAAAACAAATATAGGAAAAGAAATAAAATCCCATTTGCTGGAATTCCTCGGAGAAAACATTGCCACTGTCTTCCAGTATACATGGGGTGACAGTGAAGTATATTTTATTAGCTCTTCGGTGTGTTGTTGATGACTCACAGAGAATGATACTATATTCCTCTGTTAGGAAGAGTGGTAGGATTCAGGCCATACAGGAACAAATCAGTCTGGTTCACCTCCTTCTAATAAAAGATGTGTTTAATTTAGTACAATTATATCTACTTAGAATTTGCCTTGAGGGGATAAAAAGGTGCTGGTCAACACTGGCAAAGTGTCTCCAGTCTAATCCAATGCAATTTCCATATTCTTAATGTTTGGAAACAGTATTTTCAAATCTGAACTAACCTAGTTTGAATTAATTAAAGTGTTTTGTGTGAATTACACGTGTGTTTCTAAGCAGCATTAAGAAGGTGGGCATTCCAGTCTGTTCAAGAGGTCAGTTTCCATTTAAGCCATCTGTGTCCAACAAGACCTCACTCAGCAAAAGAATGAAGAAGGTAACCTAGAGTCTTTGTGTGGAAGTCCTGAGATAAGAAGCTGATACAACAATCTATTTTGTGAATGAGATTTTTAAAAAAGAGTATAAACCTAAAAACTTAAGCTGTTCCCAAATGAGAAAGTATTTAAAGTTAATAGCTGAAGTGAAAAAGAAAATCCCATATGGAATGAATAATTTTCCTAACATGTCTTTTTTAATTTGAAATAAGATTTGTGATAACAATGTTAATGCTGGGGATTTTAAGAGACAGAATATTATTCTAACTCATTCCTTTAAAGTCTCAAAGAAGAAAAAAACCAAAAGCTCCTTTGTTAGGTCCAGTTCAGGCCACCTTAAAGTTCCTTTCAATCAAAGTACAGCTTCTCATTAAGGGAAAAATGATTATTAACATCCTCATTTTGCTTCCTTTTGTGAATTATTTGCATTCTAAAATGTGCATGGCATTAGTTTCAGGGTAAATGCAAATATGACAGCAGGATTTCTCACCAAGCTCCTTTTTATTATTAGCTCTTTTTATGCCCTCCATTTATTATTCCCTCATCATTTTTCACAATGTATTAAAATGTTACATTTCCTAAAATAATAATATTTTCCTTCATCTAGTAATTGTCTCAGTCCAGCCTAAAAAAAGTCTTCATTGCAGTGCCTCCTATCTATAATTTGGAATAGTTTATAATAATTGTTCATCATTGCTTTGGGGAGCCTTGGGCATTAGCTACCACAGTTACAGAATCCTTTCTCTCCCACTGAGTATGAGATTATTTCAGGTGAAGTTCACGTGACAGGGGGAGAGGGCATGGGCACTGGCAAAGCTTATGTTGTATCTGACTGTGGTAGGCTCTCAGTCTGTGGTCTGAAGATAAATTGAGATGTTTTTTTGTTTTGTAAGCTTCATTTGTCCCAAGTCTGCCAAAAACAATGAGAGCAGCTCTGAAAGATACTTTTGAGATTATTTTAAATAAAACACCCAAACAAAACAAATAACTATTACTCTGACTCATCTTCCTGACATTTTAAGAAGAATGATCTTGGATGCTGAAGATTAGTCAAAACATAGTGTGTTCAGTTGGAACAAAATCAAGTTACCAGTGGCATACTCTCTGCTAGGGTTGTATTTGATAAACTGATTACAATTACTTCTTTTTTCCCTGGTCATATTAAAAAAATGGAAATAGATCTGACTAATAAAAGCAAACTAATAAAATCATTTGATCATCCTGATTCACCGCACTTCATCGTGCCAAGCTTCCCTGTTGGCTCTCAAATTGTTATTGTCAAATTCTCAAGCATTTATTACACTCAGAGTGACTTATGTATCCTGTTTTTTTCTGTCACTGTGCTGATGTCTGTCATCACACTCCCATCACCATCTATTTGCAACAAAGCAAAGACCACTCTGATACCACTCTGCGAATATCAGATAATTTTGAGTAACATATTCTGCAGTAAAGTCATCTACTGTGATCTGTACTAACATGAACACAGACAACATCAAATTCAGAGATATAGATCTAAATACATTTTGAAAGAGTTCTTAGTTGACACAATTTTTAACTTTCTTCCAGGGGAGTCTATAAGATTTATCATAGAATCATATACTAGCATATAATTGAAACATTGCTACTGAGTTTGACCTACTGATGTTGAAAATTACTGAGAGGAGTAGAACCAATAAGCCAGTTACACGCAGGATGTATGCTAAAAGCATATCATATCCTATTTATATCTTTCCTACGCCTTATTCCATCTCATTTGTACAAATGTATGTGGCCATTTCGTACTCATGAGTGTCAGTATGAGTAATCTATGTAATTCTGAGTTCAGCTAGTGTAACTTACTGCCTCAGAATTTGTTCCTTTTCTTAAAAATGGTTTCTGAATTATGGTGGATTAGTTTTCCACAATATTTTGCGTGAGAGACTTAGGTTAACTTAGGGTTCATCATGACATGAAATCGCAAACAGAAGTGCTGGAAAAGGCAGAAACATTGTCCACATCATTCAATGGTGACACATCTAGCCAAATTAAAAGCAGCATAAATGAACTCCATGGAGTCTTCTATCATGGAGATGGAAAAAGGGTATGGCAATGAATTCAAGACACTGCAGGCTAAAATCTTTCCTCATCAGTCTTCCGTTAACAGGACTGTAGAGCATTGGCATGTGTCTTTCTAGCGTTTGTAATGGAGAAAAGTAAATTTAACATTGAAGTAAGCTTTTCAACCTAAGAAACACTAATAATTGTGCTTATTATATTCTCTTTTTCTTTATAATTTCTTTCCCATATCATATTTTTATATTTCCTTCTATTTTTTTCCTAATCTGCTATAAATATATGCAGCAATTACCATTATTATCTGTTTTTAAGGACATATTTGGCTCAGCTACATTTCTCTCATTGTTTAACCATAGAGAGTTACATCAGTAACATTAACAGGAAAGATTGGTTGTACAGAGATTATCTCTTGTTTTTTTCATGAGGTCCTTCAGAGCACTAAGTCTTTCATCTGGGCAGGTAGGATAGTATATTAAAATAAATTCAGTTTAATGCTATCTAAATCTGCAATGATCAGTTAATTATGGATTCCTGTTTGGTTTCCAGTCCAAGTTGAAGATGTAAAACCATCACCTGATGATCAGAGGAGCGTGTTTCTATGATTTAAATCATACTGTAGTACTCAGTTACACCTGAAGTATCTAATTATTTCAGGAATAGTAAGGAAAGGAGCATAGATTGCAGTGCAAGGCTCTATTGGCTGTTTATTAACTTTTGCTACTCATCTGTGCTTGCACTTCCTTCATTTCATGAAGATTTTTCAGAACAATGGACAATAAACACCTCCAGTACAGGTAAGTTGCAAACACAAAATCTGAACTCCTGACAAACCTAGTAAAATGATGCCATTTTCAAGTAATCACTGAAGTGCCACTTAGCATTTCCAACAGAAAATATTTTTTGAGATGAATTCCATACTCTAGCTATTTTCTCTTAAAGTTAAAATCACAAAAACCAAACAATCTTTCTTTTCTTACTTAGAGGGTGATGGTTCTCCCTCTTAGAATCTGACTTCTCTGTTCTATGCAACCACTGTCCCTGCTGGAGAGAGAATTGTTTCAGAGTTGTATTTCAGAAAGAGTTACATTCAGAGTGGTTACTCTAAGGAATTATTATATAGTCTACTTTGTGTTTCTGTTCCATAAAGTAGAAAGCCCCACAATGTTTTAGTTAGGGAAACAAGAAAACTTTTGCTGTAACTGTGCCAACCTTTTTGTTATAAATCTCTCTTTCTTTCCATCTCAGCATTTACCTTTAGTTGTTCCAAAACCTGTCAAAATGAGGCAGTAGTCTCTGTTTAGATTTACAGAACATCTAGAACACTGAGACACAACCACTATACCATAGGAGAAAGTCAACAAGATTGACTGGAGGCAAGATCTACCACAAGGAGAAGATACTGTAGTTGGCAGAACATCTACTTATATCACAAATAGGCTAAGAATATACTGCTGTTCTTTAGACCTATGAGACCAAATCCTTATCTAAACATCTATTGGCTTTTGGCTGCATAAATGTTTTCCCTGGACCAAATTTATAGAAGTATGAAATCTTACATGGCTCCAGGCAGAAGTAGCAGCATGAACACTGACTCAGTTTTGCTGAGGTCATAGTCTTTACAAAGCCAGTGGAAAGGACTGACCATTAATTTTCTCTGCTAGGATTTTACTTTTCTCATTATCTGCAAGAGTTCTTTTCCAGATTAGTAGGCTATGGCTGTACGCTGAGGAGAATGCACTTCAGTGAGATAGAGCTCATAAAAAGGTGTGATTAACTGCAATGCCAAGGTTGTCTTGGTTGCAAGTGATGTACCAGAATTAAATCCCAACCCAGACAATAAGCACACTAGCAGTGCTATGCGAGTTGTAATAGGGCCTTTTATAAACTCCACAATGAGACCTGGCCACAAAAGCCCAATACAATTAGAAGCCTTAACACCCCAACCAGACATTTCAGAAAAAAAAAAAAACCAAAAAAACCTACCAATTATTTCACTCTTTGAAGATATTTTTATTTACTATTTTTCCTTTTGCAACCAGACCAGTAAGATAGCTGATTAAAAAAATACTGAAAAAAAAAAAAAGCTGATTCCACGCCTTCCTAGTAACTTAAGGATGGTCCCCATTCATACAGAAACAAGCTGCTTCAAAATATTTTCTAGAGGAAAAATATTTCATTCATCAAAAATGTAGTTGCATATATTCCATTTCACTTGATTTTCTCTCTCTTTTTTCATGTATGCCATTCCATCTGCCATAGAAGTTGAAATGTCTATCAGAATGCAGGGAAATACACATAGGAAAAATAGGTCTGATTCTTTTATTAGTAGTTTTTACTGAAGATATACTCACACATCTCCAAGTTTAAAATAGAATTATAACTCTTATGAGATAGACATTTTTCAATTCAATAAGATATGATTGGCATAGCATGATACAAAAGGCATATTGAAGCAAGTACTTCCTGATAGGTAATTGTCTATGTCTCTGCTGATCACAGCTCGTTCTCATGGAGAGATGTTGGTAAGGATGTTGATCCCTTTGAGTCTATTCTTTTAGGAATAGATTTATTGACAAGTGTCTTATGGGTTTAGGCCCATCCAGGGACAAAAGACCACAATTAGACTCAAGTACCATAGACTTGAGAACTGCCAAAGGGCAGGGAGGGCTTAATTGCTGCTTATGGTCATGGACAAAAGAGACCAGGCTACTCAGCTTGGAGAAGAAAACAGAAAATAATTTAATCCAACATCAACTAAAACATAACCATAAACCCCCAAAAACATAACCAACACAAAACAACACAGAGTAGTAACAATGATGAAGAGCACAACCAGCCCTTTAAGACCATCTTCTCCCCACCCCTCCCCTCTTCCCAGGCTCCTGGTGTCTTTATCTCCTCCCCCACTGAAAGGCTCAGAGGGGCAGGGAGTGGGGGTTTCAGTCAGTCTATTCTCAATGGCTTCTGTCCTTTGTCTCTCCTCAGGGCAGGCAGGCTCCTTGCCAGTCCTCCCTGCTCCTCTGTGGGGTCCCTCACACACCTGGCAGCGCTACACAGGCCATTCCAACCTACTTCTATCCCAAGTGCTGCAGCTCCTCTCTGCCTCTTGTGTGGGTCTACTCTGCAGCCCACAGGCTCCAGCACAGCCTGCGCCATGACTACTTCCTCACACAGTCTCTCACCTGTCCAGGCACACTCACTCGGAGCTGCTGGTGGCTCTCAGTCCTGCCATTGCCCTCCAGAGGTTGCAGGGGCACATCTGGGCTCCTGCCATGGATTGCAGAAAGGTCTCCAGTCTGGCACGCCTCCTTCCTCCTTCTGTGACTGTAGAGTCCTCATGATCAGCTCCATCTTGTACCACTCTTACACCTTCTCCCAAGCACTTCAAATTCCCATCCTTAAATAGTGATGGCAGAGGTGCCAGATTGGCCCAGCTGGGCTGGAGGTGGGTCTGAACCCAAGAGCCAGGGGAAAGTCTGAGAACTTTTTGCAGGGTCTGCACTGCAGCCCCATTCCCCTGTTACCAAGAAAAAGCAGGTCCCTGCAAAACAATGAGAATAAGAAATAGCTTATTATTATTTGGAAGGGTAAGGAGAGTGTTGCATGTCAGAATGGAAAAAAAGGAGAGAAAATTAGTGAAATACAGAGTTGAGAGGACATACCTGGAAAAGGAGAGAGAAGTCTGTCAAACACTTCTTTTTCCATGAATACCCAGGAGGTAAATAAATACTAAATATACAAACAAACAAACTGAAAATATTATTTAAATATTTAGTCAGAAAATAGTCCTGTAGTACTGAACAGATACAGACAGGAATTAGTCCACTTCCAGGAGAATTTTGAAGGGTCTTGGGTTAGCTTTTTCATTGTCTCTGCTGAAACAGAAATACTGATTTGAATATTAGAGCCAATGAATTCCTTTTGTGATATTTAATGATATTCTTAAAGAGTCTAGGAAGCATTTGCTATAAAGGAATAAAAAATTATCATAATAAACTCAATATGCTACTTCTTCAGGAAGAATTAATGGAGTTATGCCATAAAATAAAATCCAAAGAATCAGACAACATTGTTGTTCAGGTCTGAAACACAGATATGTACCAAGACTGAACATGAAAGCATGGCAGGAGGGAAAGCTGGCCTTGTGTCACCTTTGAGCTGTCTATGTTCTAAGTGACTAAAAAAGGTATATTTTCCAATTTATCAGAACTACCTTGGTGTAATAGCATTAAACTGTGACTGCTCTGTGCACCACATTCCTTCTTTAGTCCCCACATGATTATGCACTTTTTTTGTACCTTCTAAAACCTTTCTCTGGTTCCAATATGATGTCATATTACAATGTAATTTCCAGCACCGTGCTTGGTTTGCCATAGGCCCAGAAGCAGCAGAGTACTGAAAACATCCAGTTTGCAACAAACCACCTATCTAGCTGAGAGAAACTGTTTCTGCTCCATATTTTGCAACATGGTTTTATTTGGAGAATTAGATTTTTCTTCTCACTTTTTTAAGGCTAAGGCATTCTGGGAAATAAGAATCCATAAACATCAGTGCAGCGGTTTTTTTTGAGAACAGAGCTATAAGGAAAGTTACATATATGAGATTAAGAATTTTCACAGATTTTGCATCTTGCTGGGTAAATCAGAGCCTGAAGCTCTGTCTTGACAAGTCTCTTACACAAAAGCATTTATATTAGTTTTCATATTAGTGCCTTTATCAGATGAAACTTTTACTTAGTCATATTTATATTAATTTTAGTAGCCAGCTTAGTGACTCAGCTTTCTAGGGGGCTATCTTCTGCTTTCTTTCCTTTAAAAAACGGAAGCAATTATTTGTACTTATGAGAGCAATGGGAACAGCAATACACTAAAGACAAAAATATATAAAATTATCCACAGGAAAATTACAGAGAAGCTACAGCTGCAGTAAGTATTCCCACTAACTACCTATTCACTGACCTCCTTCTTGAATTACTTGAGTGAATGACACAGCAGAGAGACTATCTGAAAGATGCATTTGGCTATCAGCCCATTGAATATGTCAGCTGAGCTTGTTTGTGGAGGAATTCTGTTCATGTTGATCAATTGCTCAAAACTTTAATGCAGTAAAGGCTTAGCAAGGAAAAAGCTGACTCCAATGACAGCATCTACACAAATAAAGGCAGAGATTTGCTTGAGTCTTTGCAGCATGACCCCTTAATTTGATATTAAGAAGTTTCCATTGCACTAGGTAAAAACAGTTTAAAATGTACAAAAATCTTACAATCTTAACTGGGAAAGACAGTGTCAAGAAGAGTTTTTCCCTAGTTTTTATGTTAAACTGTCAAAGCCAGAATTTATTAATGTAAATTAGTTGGCTGTTATATAAATCTTATTTGACATTAAAAAAAAATCCAGATATAAAGTACAATGGAATGGCAGAAAATATGGATGCACTATATATTAGTTTTCAAAACAAAGATTTGATTTACACAAGTGAAAGCACAGTATATTAAGGGAAGAATGCTGTGACTGGATTGAATGAGAGTTACCAGTCTTCTCAACACTGTTGCCCTGCTGCTGTTGCTAAGGCATTTTTCTTTATTAGTATAGTCTATTTGTACAGGGATGAATTCATCCGGCAAACATCTTTTGCACTTAGTAAAACTGAAATGTAAGAACCATTAGAATGTAGGTGGCAAAGTATTTTTTTAGAAAAGACAGTGTTCAGTAGAACAGTTGCTCTAGCACTTATTAAAACTTTCCAAAATGGTATTTCATCTTGTGTCCCTAATTACTGAACCACACTTCTTCTATCCTGACAGATAAACCTGTTTAAAATTCTTGAAGAGGCTGAAGAGAAATGACGTATTCAGCCTAAAGCACCTTCTACCATATATCTGACAACATCAGCTCGAAGGACTGTGACCCCTCAGTTGATTACCTGTGCCTTGACAATGCTGTCTACAAAAAAAAAAAAAGCCAGAAAATTAGCACTTCTGAATGCATGTTTTGCATTTTTCAAGTACATTATTAGGATTCTTTTGTCAAAAGAAGCATGCCACATCACTGTATTTATAATAAATGCTCTTTGATTTGCATGACTGTTTGTAATACACCCAAACAAAGATCTCATTTGTTCTGCTGGCAAAAGCTAATCTGTACAAGGATTTTTTTTATTATTTTCTGGAAAAAAATGCCTTTCTGAGCCTAGAGATTGGGTTAGCTAAAAGCTTCACATTCATTATCTTTAAGGTACCATGTTAATGAAAGGGTTTTAATCATTGACATTGCTATGTGAATTATTATTACACAAACCCCTGCTGTTGAGTAAGACAAAATTAACCCTGTGTAAGGGGCATTAAAAAAAATCATAGCTAATTAGTAAGCTAACAGGAACAAAGAGAATGTATAACAAAGATGTTGAGAGGAAGACACTACGTAAAAGCTGTAGCTTCCGTTCAAACATTGTTCTTTCTATATAGAAATCTTTTTTCTGTCTGATTTGTTCCATTAGACTTGAGCATTTTATGTTTTGTAATTAGTTTTCTAAGCCACAATGTCTCACTTCTCACAAACTGTGGAAAACCAAAGGCTCATAATAGAAAATGGAAGATATTTAAAAATGCTTTTAAATTATTTCCCCAGTGATCTATATCAGACGCATAAAGTAATTCTCTGGATTATTCTAGGAAATTATTTCCATATTCTCTGCTGTTCTCCATGAATTGCAGAATACTTTAACTAATATAGCCAGGTTCCATTGGAATAAGCCCTTCATTTTAATGGATTGTTACTGTTGTCCAGGTTGCAATTCCATATGGAGCAGATAAATGAAGCTATAGGTTTAAATCACTGCATGACTTCTCTTCTACACTCCTAGTCATGCTGTTTTCCAATGTGCAACACATCATTGTGCTGATGTAAGAGCCAAGGATGAGATGATCAAACCTCAGAGAAGTACTCATGCTGAGTGCCATTTGTTTATAATTGCTCTTTGTAAGTTATAGTTTCAGATAAAGCTCCCAAAATGGAATGAAGAGAAAATAATAATTAAGTCTGTTTCTCTTTTTGAGCCTGACAAAGGCTTTACTTTTTTTTTCAAACGTGTTTGTCCTTTCGTTCACTATTCCACACATTCCCCCTTTCTCTCTTTTGTTCATCAGCCTTTTCAGTCTGATAATTAAGACTCAAAATATTTGCTGCTGTGTTTTTTTTCCAAGCCATCATTTGGTTTGTGTTGTAAATGTGGAATAACAATCATCTAGTTCTCTTGTGTGCCAGTAATTTAGTATTTCAATAATCTCCAATTGTTGAAAGTTTTAAAACAATTCAACATTTCTAGCAGGTTCCTTTTCTTTGTGGGGAAAAAATATGTTAACATAACATTTAAAACATATACTCTTATATTTTTCTTTCTTTCATCCTTTTTTTGTGTGATCCTTATGAGGGTATTAAAATGCAGGGCAATAGCTGAGCATAAACCAGAAGACTTACTTCAATTAAAAAATAACACTCTTGCACAGGGGCAGTTTTTACAACCCATATTCCATATTATTGCTTCATCTCTACTAGTGCTGGATAACTTCATTAACTCTTTTTTATTCAAATTCAAGTAAAAGAAAAGAAAAATGTAGAATCGAGTATATTCTGCAAGAGGCACTACATTTATGTTATGTAGAAATTTCAATGTAAGACTCTTATAGTATTTTAAAAATATTGTCTTAACAGTGCCAAAAAATTGTAAGTCAAAAATATATTAGTTCCACAATGTACACAATGGGTTCAGGAAGGCTAATGACAAAATTGGGTACTAGATGTTAATTGCCTCAGAACATGTCTTAGAGAGTAATGAATTTTATTTTATTTCCAGAATCCCTAGGCAATGTTCTTCCCTTCAAATTATCAAATCTTTAAGGAACTGCCTGAGTCACTATTTTGAGAACTGTGGGTGTTATTCAGGCCACTTGTCTAAAATTCATTTAGATATCCAGATTATAAGGCACTGAAAATGTTTGCTCATGCACCAGTACAAGCTGGGGGGTGACCTAGAGAGCAGCTCTGTAGAGAGGGACCTGGGAATCCTGGTGGACAGAAAATTATACATGCACCAGCAATGTGCCCTCATGGCCAAGAAGGCCAATAGCATCCTGAGGTGAGTTAAGAAGAGTGTGGCCAGCATGTCAAAGCAGTTTATCTCTATTTTCCTCTGGTAAGGCAATAATCTGGAGTAATATGTTCAATTCTGGGCTCCCCAGCTCTAGGGACAGGAAACTTCTAGGGGAACTTCTAGCATGAGTCCAGTGGAGGGCTACCAAGATTATCAGGGGACTGGAGCATCCCTCCAATGACAAAAGGCTGTGAAACCTGGGGCTGTTTACTCTGGGGAAGGGAAGACTGAAGGAGGACTTCACCAATGCTTACAAATACCTAAGTGTATATCTAAGGGCAGATGTTAAGACGATGGGGCCAGTCTTTTTCTGTAGTGTCCAGTAACAGGACAAGGGGTAATAGACACAAGCTAGAAAGCAAAAACTTTCACTTGAACATGAGGAGAAACTTCTTTACTGTGAGGGAGCCCTGGCACAGGCTACCCAGTAAGAGTGTGGAGTCTCCTCTAGAGAATTTCAAAACCCACCTGGAGACGTTCCTGTGTGACCTGATAGAGATGAATCTGCTTTAGCAAGGGATTGGACTGGGTGATCTCTAGAGATTCCTTCCAGCCCCTACCATTATGTGATTCTGTGATTGACTGAGATTCAAGTAAAGCAGTGATAATTCTCAGAACAGAACTTTCCCAGTGTATTTTGTTCTTTCCTTTTCTTTTCTTTTTTTTCCCCAACATTACTACACCAGGAACAAAACAGTTTTTCCTATATAGTTTTCCTATAATGCAAGTTTAACAGCACAGAAAAGCAGATCAGAAAATCATCTTAAAATTATACTGAAATCCACAAATGATTCAGCTGAAAACCTAGAAGGACATTCAAGTTGCAGACAAGACACTCTGTGGAGTTCTCTGACTCCTTTAGAAATTGGAACTGATTCATTAGTCCGGTTGAGAAATGACTGGCAGTCACAGAAGACAGCATCCAGTCTCTCATGCTGTGGCCCTTCCCAGTGTGTGGCAGCCCACTTTCTAGTCCTGGAAGTGAGGAACCTTCCAGGAGTGCCAGATAACAAAGCTACTCAGTAACATATGCTTTCCCTGCAGTCAGTATTCCTATGATGCAATCCAGGCTTCAGTTAGATTGTATCCTCTCATTTTAAAAAAACAGTGCTGTAGAGATGTGGATAAAATCCTTTGGATAATCACACATAATTCTCAAGCTTTCTTCTAACATTTAGGCTATTCTGGCAAAGACTCCCTATATATCTTCCCTAGCCACCAAAGTAGTTACCTTTTCCTCTTTGTACTAAATCAGTCAGTTTAATGCTGACCTGTTGGGAATCTTGCAATGGGGAAAACTATGGATAGCATTAGCTGTTACAGTTCCTACTAAAATATCATCTATATGTTGCATTTGAATAAGCATGAATTGAAAATAAAAAATTTCATGAAAGGAAACAAACCAAATTAATTCTTCAGATGTCCATGACAAGTCTCCATTGTCTATTGAATGTCAGCTTTACTGATGATAGAGAACTATGTATTTATGAAAATTAGATACAGGTCTATCTATCAATATGTGTATGGTTTCACATATAAGTGTGTATGTGCATTTGCCTGTTAAAATTGCATAGGAAAACTGATTAGAGAAATGAGACTATCAACTCTGATCCATTTGTGCTTTTCAGTTTCATATGCTACTCAATTATTTGCTCTGATTTCATACTGAAGTCAATGAAAACTATATGCAAGCAATGAATACGTGATATACAATTGAAATTTGTTACTTATAGCAGAAAAGTTCCTCTTCTTCATACATATTATTTAAGCTAGCCACTAATATCTGAAAATACAGAGGTCCTGACAATATCCTTTTTGAACAAGTATTCCACATTGTTAAAAATGTTTCTAGTTCTGTTTCTTCAGAACCTTATGTATATGCTTCTGTATTAGAATGTATTTAACTGTTGATGAATAGGGTTGAAATTCCTCTTTTTTGGGGAGGGGGCTGGGAGTAGGGATACATACTGACTATTCCAATGCTAAAAACAAAAGAATTTTACACCACTTCTTTATATCTTATACAAATGATTTAAAGAAGTTTTTGAATTTTCATCTTTGCTCTGCTGAGTTGCAAAGCAGTTATCAGACCCCATTGTGAACACTTTGGAAAAACACAGCCTGGCTGACAAATTAGTAGTATTTGGTGCTAATATTACTAATTCAGCATTTGAAAGGGCTGCTCACTGGGGAAAAATAACATGTTCTCTAAGTCACAGGAGAAACTAGGGAGATAGTTAATGGGTGTTGGCTATGCTGCACATATTGTGCACAATGCTGTTCACATTGCAGCTGACTGACTGCCAATAGACGTGGAAGTAATTGTCAACAAGATTTATTGTTACTTTCACATTTATACAGTTAGAGAGGAAAGGTTGAAAGAGTTTTCTGAAGTTCAATGCTGACTTCTACTGAACCATAGCAACACACACTGATTACCACTAATGCATGTCACTGAAAGAATTTTGCATCTTAAAAGTAATTTTTTCTTGTCAGAACAAAATCCCCACAATTCTCAGTAATTTTTTTCTGAGATCAATACCTGAACTCTGACTTCGGTTATGGCACACAAACCAGCAATTTTTCAGTATGCAACTGGATTTGGAAACCTCAAATTTTTTTAACAGAAGTTAGGGTGCGCAAGGTAATTAAAGGTGAAGCAGATGGTTTTTACTTGAAATTAAAGGTTGTAAGTGGGGTGTGGGGAGTGGATCATCTTTGCAAAACAGAGATTTTAGCTCACTAGTTTGAGAGAGTACAACACACTTGTTGTATAAGTGTATAAATTCTGGAGGCATGAATTTCAATGAATGCTTATTTCAGCTTCTGTTCCTGTGGTTTACACTTCTATAAAATGTTTTAAACTCAGCTTCACTAAAGCAAAACTGTTTTATTTACATACAATTTTATATACATATATAATTTTCTAATATTAAAAGGATAGATTTATTTTACCAAATGCTACAGAATTTAATCAGAAAACAAGACTCTATCTCAGGCATTTTTGTGTCTAGTCAGAACAAAGTTTTTAATTTGAAGGATTTTAAGATTCTCCTGCTTGAATTTCTCATGAGTTTATTTGTTTCAGATGGAAATGAACTGAGGAGAACTTGGTTACATTTTTTCTGTAGAGGACTCCTCTAGTTTCAATATCTTTTTAACTAATAGCTCAAGACTATGATGCATGAAATAGACTGACAAGAAATAACCACCTAGATTCTTTCAAACAAAAATTTCTGGAAGTAGGATAGGGTACTATTAGAGGACTTATCCAGTGCTACTGGATGTTGCTGCAATATGTATCAAGATTTTGGAATGCAAACAGAGAAGATATTTAAGCCCAGCTATTATACGTGAAACGTGCTGTTACAATGCTACACAAAAACATGTCTGCAATTACCCCATTTGTGATGAAGATAATTAACTTCCCAGTCACTGAGGTGGACATCTACTTGTTCATTTAGCAGGATGTTTTGTCAGTTTGTCTTCACATAATTAGCACTATTAAAGTCTCAATTTCTAGCTTATAGATGTCACAGGTACTGATAAAATTCTTCATTTTATTGTACTTACAAGTCCAATGTACCTAAAGGGAGCAAGTATGTTTAAAAGTGCTCCTTGGAAACATATTTTTTTGCTTGCTGTTCTGTAGTTACCTATGAGAAAACATGACTCTAAGTTGACAACTAAGCATGCAAACACACACCAGCGAAACAGCTGATAAAAGTTTTTGAGTTCATTTGTTACCAAAGAGTGTACAGCTTTTTGTAAACTAATGGAATAAAAAAATTACCTCTTCTCAAAACTTGATCGTGCCTTCCAATTTCAGGTGGCATTTCCCAGCACCTTTGCAGCTGTTCAGAGAATTATCTCGGTTATGAGTAACTGGACAATGGACAGAGCAAGAGTGTCTGGATATATAGAAAACAGAATGGGAAAAGAGTTATGGCAATTTTACATAGAAATTACTCTAAAGTGTCCTAAAAACCATTAAATAACTTGTCATGTCAGTCAAGCAACCTGTTTATCTCAATATTATTTACATGTCAATCACACTTTTTACAGGAATACATCTGAAATTGTAATACCACTTAAAAAAACCCAACATTTCACTAAGAAGAAAATCAAAACAGTTTGAAACAGTCTTCTGATAATTAGGCAAACACAGTTACAGGATAAAATATGGGAAAGAACCTTTACACATCTTTGAGAAAGCAGTGAACTGCGACCTCAGGGTAGACAATCAAATTTGGCCTAAAGGTAAAATCATTTTATATCTCTCTTTTAGGTTTTCCAAAATCAATAGTATTTTATATTGCTCTTCATGACCTGCTATACTCTTATTTCAGGAAAAAAAAAGGGAATCGTGTATTTGAAAATAATATTATGAATGCCATCTATGTATGGGAAATATGACTGCTCTTTCCAAATAGGCTGACAGCTTCATGTTTCAAGTCTTGAACATATGTGCGTGCAGACACATGAATTGCCTCTCCAACTCTGCTTACACTGTCTGTCCCCAGGGTCACTAACAAAACTGTATACCCACAGGCAAACTTATTCCCTTATAGTCAAATAGTTCCCAGAAATAGCAGAAGTCTGACTATTGTGAAGTGCAGAGAAACCATAGATGACTTGTCTGTGTGAGCCAGAATAAGAGCACTCATAGAGCTGTAAGAGAATCAGAAGGTAATGCAAGGATAAAGCAGAGTATTACAACGGTAATTTCTGAGAGAATGAGGCAAGAGGGCTAGGTACATGCTGCACTGCACAGTGTCCAAAAGAGATCTCCTATGGCCCTTTATTCTAGCAGTTCTGTGCTATGCATATAAAAAAAAAAGAAAACCAGCTACAAAAAGATATGCAAAGTGGAATAGTTCAAACTTACTGATTTTGGATAATGGAAATTTCTGACAATTTTTTCCTCTTATAGAGAATTAAAATGCAAAGCTTCACTAAATTTGTCTGAACAGCCCTGCAGACTAATAGCAGGACTGAGATTCTGCCTTGTCTGGTCCTCATTCCAGCTACTACTTGGTTTATAAGCCAAGCTTTCTCCGCCAAAGGTTAAAATCTTGACTTCTTTCAAGACTCACATTACTTGTATCCCCAATATTTAAGTTCAAACAGGAAAATGGTTAATTTTGTAAGAAAACTTCTAGGAAGTTAAATCCTATATCCTTGAACTGTACTATGAGCTAACAGGAAGAAATGTAACAGACTGAAAAATAAGTTAATATGTTGGACTATTAGAGATAATTTGTGTGAGTAAAGATACAGTTGGTCAATTTGCAAAGAAATCCGGTAAAGCAACAAACAACATAGGAGACAAAAGTAATTAGATGGTTCAACAACAAAAATATTCACTGTGACTTTTTTTTTCAGATAGCATTACAGGTCTCTCATTATGCCTACATGATAGAGGCAGTAAGAAAAGAGTTATCTTAATTACAAAAGATCAGTGTAGCACACACCAGTATTTGGCAACTGTATGGTGTTAATGCCAAGCAATGCAGAAAGTTTCCAGAGATAATATCTTCATTACCAAGACTATGATGTCCTACACTAGCTTACTTTTAGGTCCACTAGGCTGAAAAACAAATATTACAGATGAAACCTTCAATCATCATGATGTTGTTCCATGTTTGCTGCAGAAAAAGAAAAAACATAAAAGATAATCTGGTGACTGATGCAAACAGTCATCTGGTGCCCTGTTTCCCTTTCTCCCAAGCACGTCTGAGGCACTCAGCTGTCTGACATCAGCCCTTCACACCCTGCTCACCTTCCGTTTTTACATGTCAGTAAAAATCTAGTACAGATAAATTAAGGTAGTTCAGAGCATATCCAGGGGTTTCATCATCTCCTCAGTTACCAGCCATAGGACAGATTACAATTTCACAGATGCTAGGAAAGGAGATATTACAGCAAAGCAGTAGTGCCACTACAGATAAGGTTAAAATGGCACTTCCATTATAAACACTTATTTTCAGTGGCTTATAACTTCAGGCTACAAATTTCTCTCAGGCTGAAACCTGGCATATTTGGGCTCAGCTTGGTAATGGCTTTCCCTGTCTCTTCATACCATTTTGATTAGGTGTTTGTGATATGAGAATGCAAACAAATATATGTCTCTGGCCATTTCAAATGGCAATGAAATACTTTTCTTTTATGAAAATGCCTGGAGGGCAGTATGTTCCTGTCATTCTAACATCCATTTTACTGTTGACTTTTTTCCAAAAAAGATCATTTTAAAATAAGTGACAAAATTCACATCATTATTTCTGAAAACCATTCAGGAAAGCTAAGGGGTATGGTTCCTGTGGGTCTGCTCTGAAGGACACATTTTGTCCCTCTGAGTGGTGAAAGCTTGCAGTGCTTACCACCATGGTGCAGTCTGGGCCAGTCCTTGCTCAGGGCTATGACAAAAGGCATCCTTAGCAGAGCAGCACTTCTAGGAGTTCAACATATTAACCAAAACTTCCATATTTTGGAATGAGAAAAGAACAAACATTGTTATATAGCACCCAAATCGCATTATTTTAATGAGACATTTATTCTAATTGTCTGAGTATTTTGAATGATACCTCATTATTAAAGTCCTTTTTTTAGTTTAGTCTGATCTTTAATGAAGGATGCAATGAAATCCCTGAATACAGTACTGATTTTTTTTCTGTGGCCTTCTCCTCTCAAAATGTTCATAACTTTTGACAATGATGATTTTCATCAATCCTCCAAAACAATTAAATACAAAGAACCTACTTGCTTGTCTGTCTACCTGCCTGGCTCTCTCATGGTATTATCTGTTTCACTAGTTATTTTAAAAAAATAAATAACTGTTATAAACCTGTTGAATGAGACAAATTTTGTGTTACTTTTGTTTTTCTCATATAGCAAGATATGTGCTGTTTTATTCTATCACAAACAATTCATAACCCTTTTGTGCTTTTAATGAGATGAGAGGATGCTGTGTCAATCAAAGCCTATTTGCAGAGTCAGACTCACAGGGGATGGAGTAGAAAAGGACAAAAAAAATGGTAACAGGAACAGGAAAGAAAAAAAGGCATATCAATAAATTTGAGCAGGACTATGAAAACAATTGAACATCAGTTATGCTTAATAGTTTTCTTTTTGAAACATTTATTTCGAATTATTGTTGTCAATTTAATTTTTGTCAACATAAAACATGCACACTATAACTCCTTTGTAGTTCTGGAACATGTGTCGTATGTACATTTTTCAGGGTACTGTTTACTACAGTGAACCTACTATGTACATTCCTCGGGACAGTGGGACCAGACACACCAGAAAGAGGAAGCAGTCATGATAGCATTACGTTAACTAAATCTCCCTGAAGTTTGTGGAGGGCATCATGTTTATATTTATGTTAGGGAAAAGATATTAACATGTGGAAAATATAAACAGCAGTATGAAGCACAATCTTCTTACTCTGGTCACTGCAACTCAAAACATATAGCAGGACTGAGAAGAGGCCAAAGACCAAAAACAATTAAAAATTGAACTGCTGTTGTTTTCTGAAAAAAGAGGATATGACAAAAATTATAACAATAATGGCAGAGCAAGAAAGTTGGGAAATTCTTACATGGAATGTACCCAACAAAAAGCCACCCATTGAAACAGAAAAGCAATGATTGAAGTGTACGCATATGGTGTACTGTGACAGTACATCAGCGATGACTTCAGTACACCAGAGAGATACGCACACTAGCTTTAAACTAGTGAGCCTGGGTACTGCCAGCAGTCAGCTACAGCAGCACAGAGCTCAGCATGAGCTAATTTACCCAGCTTCTCAGCAAAGTAAATTGGCTGTGCTGAGCTCAATGCTGCCTTGGTTAGATTGTTACCTGCGTTTGAATTTAAATCTAGCTCAGGCTTCTGTGCATTATAGTGCAGGCACTTGAATGATTGCTGGGTAAACTTACCGAAAGACCTATAGAAAGACAGTTTTTAGATAAATTGTACACTTATGGAACTCCTAAAATATTAAGTTAATAGTATACTGAAGTAACACTCCTCCCAAAATACTAGATACTTAGACAGTGGAAACATTCATGATTGCATAACAGGGAATGAAATAATTGAAAAGGCTAAAAGGAAGAGATATTATTAAGCTGCAGAACATAAACCTCAGTTTAAATTTCCCTATAAACTGCTGGTCCAGTTACCATTTGGATGACAATCATGTAAGGTGTATTTCATATTTCTAATTGGATATCCTTATTAAAAGTACTTTCCAGTAACTGTTTTAGAGGAATCTTTTCCGTATTTGTAAGCCATCATTATAAACACTATGTAAAAGCCTAAGTCAAATCTGGTGAAAAGAATAACTTTTTAAGTCAGTACAAATATACTAGGAAAAAAAATCCCAACAAATCAACCAAAAAAACCATCCCTGAACCAAAATACCTTGACTTAGGAATGTTTAGCTTTTGGTTCTAAATTCCAACTGAGAAATGTAGCCACTTATCTCATATGTTACTGTACTAGTAAATAGATTTTATTGTTGTGGTTATGTTAGATGACCGTACATCATACAAAAATATTCCTTGGAGTGTGGATGTTTTTTCCTCTTTGTAAGAAGAATTGGCCATGGTTCAGTGAGACTGCAAAAATACTCTCAAGTTAGGCATAGGCTGGTGATAATTGTTAGTGATTGAATGTCAATGGATGAGAGTGGGAAACCTCTCTTTATAATGGCAGATGATGGAATGTGAAAGTGCTGGTTACACTGACACAATATCACTCTATCAGACTTTATAAATGAAGGGCAAATTAAATTAAGTTAAATAGATGGTTATTTAACAACACGCAAACAAACATTTCTGTGCTGGATAGCAAATAAGTCTTGTATTTAACCAAACATTAGTGCATTCCAATTTTAATACCAATGCAGTTTGTTTTTATAGGAGGATCTAAACAGTACTTTATGTTGACATTTCTATTGCGTATTTAATGAATGCGTATCAAATATGCATGGCAAATAAATACTGTGTTCCACGTAAACCTTTCCTACTCATTCCCTGTCCTTTCTGCTTTGAAATATATTTGTTCTCAGAAAAAATGCATCTCACTACAATGTAACTAAATCTTATTTCAATTTCTTTCCAGACAAGAAACAGAAATCTAGATCATTATTAGTAGTGCTGTACTGCTATTTTAAAAAGCAGCCCTGAACTGTACCTCTGCCTCCTTCTAAGCATTCAGTGTGCTGAGAAAGTACCTTTCTGACAGAACAGATTAAGACTCTCTAAAACTCCTTAATCTATTTTCCATACAGAACAGCACTGTGACATTCCACATGATGCAATCAACAAAAATCAGACCTAGCAGGAGGTCCTAAGTACTTCTTCAGCCTGTATAGCTAAATGCTTTTTTTGTGTTCAGCTGAAGCAGAGGAACACCCTTATTTGAGAGCAGTTGCTTAGTTCTAGGTACAGGAGGGTAAATTTCCAACAGTGTTCAATTTTCCCAGATAAAGGGTTTATCATTCACATCCCAGTGGATCTTACATGAAGTTTATTTCATTGGGAATTCTAGGGGATGTGTAGAAATATCTGGCAGACATTTACTATGTAGGATCCTCAAATGTCTCTTTGAAGGACTGTTTAAACACAGATTGTGAAGTACACTATGGAAAAAAATACCAGGTAACTCCTTTTTTTTCTGTGCAAATATATTAATATCAGGGCAGTAATTACTTTTATTTTATTTTTGATTTGCAAAGGCTTTTCAAACAATAGTGCAGCTATTTTAATGGAAACACAAAAATTGTATTTGTTTGGTACCTTCAAGTCAAGCAATAACAACAACAACAAAAATCTTTAGCTCAATAGATTCTGAAATGAATGCTTATTTCTGTACACCTTCAGGTTCTGGAATTTTATAACAGAGCTTTAAGGCTAGTGTGCCTAGTAATTCACTATGGGATGTCTTTATATACCACTGACAGTAATACGGCTCATTTTGGGTGATTAACTTAACCCCCAGTATTGCAAGTGACTTGCTATGTTAGCATATCTTTCAAGGAATAGTTGCAATGTGAGAAAATTGCCTGTAGGATTATTTGCGACTAGGAACCTGTGAAATGTAAAATAAAATTGAAGACTATAAAGTAAAACATCAAAGGTACCTAAAATATTAATAGCCAGTACTCCAAAAAGTAATTTAGAAGAATTGCATGAGGGAGTGAAAATTACTAATTTAAAAACAGATAGCCTCTGCAAAATAAAGTCAGAAGTTTAGAACAAACAATAGATAATACAAATTCATTGTATACACAATACGAAATGAGTGCAAGTGTCACTAGCAGCTCTAGTAGTTGAAGAAGGCTGGGATAGAAATTCCCGACCAAGCAAGCAACTAGATCTGTATAAAAACCTAACAAAGTTGCACTATATTGAATTTAGGTTGCTAGAGAGAAAGAAAAACAAATACTCTTTAATCCATCTAGTTTTTGGTTACATTTTCATTCTAATTGAACACAGGTAGAATTTGTGGGCAGAAGGATTTTCTTTTTAATTGACGGATTTGGAGCTGAGAGTCACTGTCACGCTGTTCCAAATCATGTTTTCACCTGCTCTCTGTGGGGCAAACTATGTTGGAATTTTCAGTCGGGTTTCTGTGGGAGATTACAAGCTTCAAAGCTAACATTGGGAAACCTATTTCCCTTTTGATATGCACTTTTACTTTTAATAAATTTCAGAACAAAGAAATAAACCCAGATGAATCATAAAGGCACAGAAAATAGAAGAAAAAGTCTTTAGTCTTGAATCAGGCCCCAATTCTGCATGACGCATGGCAGAGCTTCAAGTTGGATTCATGTTTAATCTTCTTACGGAACCATCGCCCCAGAGAAGTTCTTATGTACTTATACCATACTGCTCAAAGCACTAACACTGGCCCAAGAGCACAAGCATGAGCAAATTCTGCTTGAGCCACTGGGGCTGCCTGCCATTGAGGGCTGCCCACCCTCAGCTCTGCCTCTTTGACTGGAATTACACTGGTTAGAATATGATTGTAAGGCCATTCATGGCACATTCAAGACTACTCCACATTGCACCAGTTGCATGGAAAACTTGCAAATGCAAACAAAAATATTATTCTGTCCTTGCCTGCTTTTGCAATTCTGTGGGGTGATTCCAGGTCAAAGTCTAGGTAAGAAACTGTGATTCACTGAAACCTACATTTGACTTCTGAAAGTCTTTCATTGTTGCCAGGGTTGTTCTGTGGAAATGCATTAATATCATAGCAGGTGCTGATTTAAACCTTGCCAGTGAACTATACACTGTAGAGCAAGTGAATAGTGCACAGACTAGGAGGACAGTGCAGAGGCCAAGTATTTATTCTCATGTTTTATCTGTTTTCTTCTGAAATGGGCAGTGTCATAATGTAGAAGTCTTCACGATTAGGTGTTAGTATATGTTCTACAGAAAACAACATACTTTTGGTTGAAAGACAGCTGACTTAATGACTGAAGAGGTCTATTTTAATATCTGTTAATTGTGATCCTGCTATTTCCACAGACATTTATAGTCCACAGTACAAGATGATAAAAACTGAACTTGTTTGGGAAGCTCCAGTACTTAAAAATGTAAAGAATTCTACCAGGTGCTTCTAAAACATGATGAGTTTTCTGTATTAAATATTCCAAACTAAATTCTGCAATTCTTGGTACTAATTTTATTTAAACTTCTGATTAATTGATTAATGATTAAGATCCTAGTTTAATCATGCTCCCTTATAGAAATATCATGAGAATTACAAGAAGTAACGGAAGGAAGCTTTTTCAAAGTAACCTAGCCATCCAAGTAGCAGATGAAAAAACAATGCCAGCAGCTATTTTAAGATGACTTACTCTAAATACCAACTGGAATACAATACCTCTAGAAGAAAGGTGCTTTTTGTTCGTTGAGCTATAACATGTAGAGCAATAAGGGAAAAGCATCTTACAGTGAATGATTCCTATAATAATGTGTGGAGCCTCTTCTCTTTATGTCATACTTACAAGGTAGCAGAAATCACTTTTGAAATGACTCACCTGAGTCAGAGGAATTATTCTACAGATAACTTACTACAAGGCTGCTGTATCTTTTTTTTTTTTTTCTTTCCTTACATCTTTCACAAAGGGAAGCTTCCTGAAAAACACCGAAGTTCCTCATATTGATAAACTTGTGATCCCATCGAGCTTGTGTAGTTTCTTTGGACAGCCAGTTACCAGGAATCATTCACAGCAGCATGAAGTGTTTAAATGAATGCAGGCTGGGAGGATTAGACCCACCTTCCACCCCTGTTGCACAGAAGGTATTTTGACTCCAGCTACAGGTCATCATGAAATGGCAGTGCTTTGTCTTTTGAATTGGACTTTAAGGTTATCTTCACTGTAAAATTCTTTCCTGAGTCAAACTTTATCGGTCTTGCTTAATGGTTTCCCAAAACTCTTTCATGTTGGTCTGCTTCTATGTACAATGAACTGTCTGACCAAAAGTGTTTCAGCCAGCAAGGGCAAATAAGTGACCTTTATAGATAGATCTGTAATAACCATGGTCCAAATAGACATTCTAACAAAAGAACAGAAAAATAAAAATACCTAGAGAGAATACTGTTGTTAAATGGGGACTAAATTAATACTGATCAATTTCTATTAATTTCATTACTGATTTCCAAAATCGATTACTTGTATCATCTTGCGCTAGATTCTTTACTCAATGAATGCATGCACCAAGATTTCCATGTCAGAAGTCAGACTATGCAGGCTTATGCAGTCCTTTCAGTAGCTGAATATTTCTGAAATGCATCAATATATTTATTCTTTTATCTTTTCTTTAGGAATGATATTTTTTGTGAGGTCTTCTGGGCTAGACTGCTCTTACCTTAGATGGTGGCTTGATGACTCCAAGCACTTGACACCCACTAAAGACAACAAGAAAGAAGAATGTTCTGAAAATGTTCTGAAAATTTAGGTCATCAGCTTTGAAAATATGTGTAATATTTATACTGGCATATTACTTTTCAACAGCTGGGGTAGCCAGCACAAAAAAAGGCTTAAAGCTTGGAAGGGTTTTGTTTTGTTTTCTGAGTACTTCCATTCTATTCTGGACCATGCAACCCTGTGACTGTAAGAAATATTTGTTACTAAAGTATATGACACTTCTAGAAGAATTTGTAGTCACTTGACTTTTGTGCATGTGTGTTGATAACAGTACTATTTATTACAGAAACCTAAAGTGTCTCTTTGAAAAGAAATTACCAAACATAATATTCCTCTTTGTACAGAAATATCCTGTAAAAAGATTATTTTCATGAATAGCAACACTTCACTTCAATTTTTATGTCTGTTTGCAATTTCTAAAGAAGCTTTTAGATAGATCTCATTTCTATGAGGATTTGATAAGACAACTTTGAGGAAATAATAAACAGATTCTATTTATAATGGACTTGCTAACTAGCACTCAAAAAAGGCTTTTATGGGTGAGGTCTTTTTCTTTGAATTGATCTTCACTGGGATAAAATTATAATCATGGGGTCCTGTTCAGTCCATAAAAATGCAGAGACTTGATTCTGTTTAAACCCAGATCTAAGGAGAAAAATTCAATGTTTCCAGGAACAGCAGGAAATGGCAATACTCTGATATTTCCATTTGGTTTTTTTTAACTGTTTCAACCCTTTCAGGAATCTTGGAGAGTTTTTATAATGTTGCACCTCCAATGTCAGGCTGCTTCTTTTTTCATTTACTATTCACATTCAACCTCTTTATCAAGGAAAGAGGAGTTGGCAGACTTAGTTTTCTCAGATTTCACATAGTCCTTAATAAGGATTCTACAATGTATATGCTGAGACATGGTTAAAAAATCAGGGGAGTGATTTTCACAATTAGAGGAAGCCCAGTCTTCCACAAATAATAGCTTAACAAGATTGAGTAAGCAGATCGATGATTTATACATGCAAGTATTTAGATATTTAATGAGAAAAGATTGCAGGTATAACAGGCAAGTTTTCAGTGCCTAGTTTATGATGTTCAGTAGAAATGGAAAAGATTTTTTATTCTGAAGTGCACTGCACCTGCAGAAAAGAGTTGATGTGATACTGCAACTGGTCAATTTAACTCCTCTGTCCATTCCCACTCAACCATCAGAACCTTTCTTTGTTCACTTGAAGATCTGATTTATCTAATGTGATTCCTACAAGATTAAAAACTATGAAAGGTCCATCTTACTTTCCTGTTGCATACAGAACTTTGTATTGTAGAAAACTAGTTTAGACCAACAATAAATTAATTCCTCTGCACAAGAGCCATGAGGAGCTCTCTAAATGTTTTTGATCACCCAAGGCAGGACAATGCAAGGTAATGGAGAAGAAGAATCATCTTGGGTTCCAGGGTTTTTTCCCACAGTAGGCAGCTGATCTATCTGTCTGGGACAGACTCAGGAAATGGTGCAGAAATAAATGACACAGTGTATTCAGAATAATTAGCTCTAAAATTTTACAAAGGAATTGTAGTTCAGTGATATAAAGACTAAAAAAAAAAAAAAAAAAAAAAAAAACCTTGATTTGAAAAGCTGTTTCTTTACCACTGCAATTTGTTGAAGAAAATCAAAAGTATAAAACACTTTACAATTATTTTAATGGATATGTCATGTTCCCCAGCATCAGAACTACAACGGTGCAATTTGTTGTATCTATAATCTCTATCCTCTTTTGCAGTGAAAGTCTTGCACATTTTCTTTAAAGAGATTTCCCTTGAAATACTTACCTTGCTATTTTGCTCTTATTTATTATTATTACATATTTTATTCTATTTTTTTCTAAGAAACAAATGGCAAAAGACTAACTCATTATACAGGATCTCATAAAACTCTGACATTACTTGGAAAACAAAATGTTTATGCTAAGATTGGTACTGACAAGGAGTTTTTTAATTGCTAGTAATGCATACACAAAGAATATAGTTGATATCATCACCAATGTTGCTGCCGGGGCTACAGGAATCTTCTCAGTATCAGAAGTCCCTGTCATCATTTTGTTCTCTAGAAGTTATGGCTTGATTAGGGCAGTGTCATTGTTTCATCTGAAATCTTATCAGATTAATACTTTCATCAGGGCATCAATTTGTCCCACTTTTCTTTTTGCTGCTCTTTCTGAGTGACACAGCCAAAGGAATGCGCCTCTTTAAACTGTCATTCAGTTTAACTCCTCCTCTGCAATTATACTGGCATGCATAATACATCATAACAAATTGGATTTTGCAAAGAAGCAACAACAGAAATTATATTTGCTTGTGGCATAAGATAGAAGCTGTTGTAATAGAAGAAGGGGGGAGTGAACAACAGATAAAGAAATCTAATGAATTAAAACCACTTACAGAAAACCACAGTTTTCCTCTGTTTTCCCAAGGTTTCTTCTTCTTTAGCATAGAGACCAATTGTAATAGTAAAATGAAAGAAAAAAAAAGGAAATATTAACACAAATGAAATAACTTTGCAATCAGTAAAGGTTTTACTAAATTGTAGTGAGTTTCTTGTTTTGTCAGGAAGATTTTCTTCTGGCTTTAGAGGTTAAAAATAACTGCCTTACTTCAAAGAAAGCATTTTTTTTTAAACAAAACTTGTTAAAGGGATGACATCGGGTCAAAAATCCTACATCATACAGGGCAAATATCTTTACCAGATCTCCTGGCTAGAATAAGGAACTTCCATTTTCCTTTGATGAGTAAAAGCCTTTCCCCCACATACCAAACTCTGATGGTTTTCCAAGTCTCTCTGACAGACTCAGTGTCTGATTATCCTCATCCAGGCATCTGATTGCCAGAATTACTTGAGATAAGAGGCAATCCAGAATATCCTTCAAGTAGCTGACTAGAGCCAACAGCATTTCCTCAGTATGCATGGGACTTCACGACAGCAACCAGACCAGTTGTCTGTAACAGACTCCTCAAAAAAGGCAAAATATACATTTGGCATAAGGCAACAAAAAGCTTTTTGGTGTGTAAAATGATTTAGATAAAACAGGAATGTTTCCAGTGGGACACTGAAACCATTCTAATGTTTTCAGTCTGAGATTATTTGTCTTTAATATATCCTTCAAAATCTAAAGTATGTTTTTCCCAAACAGTTTCTATTACCTTCAATTAATTTCAATTCTATGACATGTTCTTCACTTAATTTAAAAGAGAGGTAGCAGTGCATCAGCTTTGCTGGTACTATGAAGAATATCTTTGTCTTTTGAAAAACATAGTGTTTTGGTTCAGTGTTTAGGAAACAAAATTTTGTGGGTAAATCTGAACATTTAAGATGGAATTAGAACTGCATTGTTCAGAAGCCCTGATGATATGCTAAAAAGTTCCTGATTAAAACTTCAGTAACCTACCAATATACCGGTATGCAACCAAAAAAGAGGAGGAAAAGCCATGAAATAAATTAGTATAAACACAATAATCAAAAGCACAAAACCTAAGAACAGTAAAAAGTGGTATCTTCTGCACTCATACTTTATAGTGATAGATATTTCCTGGACTGTTTTACTTAGCTTGGGAATTGTAACAATGACATAGGTGGTGACTTTATGTGTTGTGAGTATAAGTGATCTAGATATAGGGATATTGGTGATAAAGTGACATAAGGTGTAAGTTTGGACAGTGAACATTTCAAAATGCTTATGTTAAAACTCTGTAGCACATCTTTATAGAAAAGGGGTTGGTTCTTATCTCCTCTAAAACTGCATCCTACTAACTTACCTTAATGATGATAGCTCCAGGACCTTTGCAAGGCCCTGTAACATGGAAGCATTATAACACCAATTATCTGGAGAGTAGAAATTAGCAGCAAGATGACAATTTCTAGACTGATCTTAAAATAACCAAGTACTTTCCTTCCTATAATTAAGCCAAGAACTTCCTTCTCAATTAGACTGGCAGAAATTTCTTCTCAATGAGACTGGCAGATGGATATATAGTTATTTCCAATAGCATTACTGTATGTCACAGGGGTAGAAATGTATTAAGGACTGGGAAACAGGAGACCCTTATGAGAACAGGCAAGTTTGGCTGCCAATTATTTTGGTTGTATTGGCAGACTGCTATCTGAGATGCAACTACAGCCAAAGTTGAGAAAAGTGGTATCTTTGTAGCACATACTGTATTCATGTACTCGTCATATTAGGATAGGATATTGGTTGCTTACATAATTGTTATCATATTAGTGACTTTTTTTCCTCGCACTCTTCAGCTACTGCTTCTCCCACGCTAACACTGCTGAAACAAACCACTTGGAATTCACTGTGAGTAAAATTAATATCTTGTAAGAATGATTAAGGAATAGACTTTAAGCACTTTTCTGTAGTTTAGTGTCTTCTTTTCACTACTCTTTGTTGCAGCAAAATTGTATTTTCTATAATAATCTTTGACTTGTACATTTAATTTAATACTAATTACGTGACTGTATTGTTACACAGATAATTGTAAGACCTGTCAATTAAGTCTCATTTATGTTCAAGCATGAGCCTGTTCTTAATCTGTCTCTTGTAAACTGCGTTTTTTTGATATATGCAGTTTTTATAGTTTATCAGCTATTATTATGCTGAAGACTTCAATTCTCTTCATTTTTTTTCTACAATGCAGTATCACTTAAGAATGTACTCTGTATTCAGTTTCTTCAGATGACATTTTAAACTTCATTTTTTTTAAACTTTAAAGCATAATAATGAAAAACTCCCAATGGATTATGTCCAAAGACCATAATCAGGTCTGTATCTGGGTGAGATCTTTATTAATCATTTTTCCCTTCTATTGAAGTTAGAGAGCATATTTCATGGCACTATTCCCTTTTAACAATAAGAAATTCACTTTTGAGAGTAGGGCAAGCAGAATACTTGCACATTAACTGGTAGTGCTGTCCACTGTGTAACACGGAATTTCCCACAGAAAAAGTGGGCTGAGGTAGTTTTAACTTTTAATAATTTTCATGCTAATCAATGTGCAAAAAACATAGGAACTGAGGTAACAATACCAATTAAAACAATACGTGTTAGGTTTTCAACATTCCTTTGCATTTTATGTGAATTCAAACAACATAATTACAGAAAATAAAAGGATCTATCCTTTGTCCAAATTGAACAGGAAGTTCACTAGCAACAATAGATGCTGAAAAATAAATTGCATTAGAAAATTCCTTGAGTTTAATAATTTTGAGATCAATTAACAATACAGGAAATTTAATTAATTCTTTTTACAAGTTTTAACCTACTGTGTCCTTCTAAGTACAAGGAGAATCTGCCACTGAAATCTTAAGAAGTTTTACAGTTCCTAAGACTTGCATGTAAAATTTTGAAACAATAATACACACACTGTTCTGGAGCAGTGCATACGTAGGCTTTGCCTGGAAATTAAAGGCTGGAAAAGAAAGAATATACTGCCTTGACAACCAAATTCACAGGCTATGTTATCTTGCCCAGAGGTTAAGTGCCTTCAGAGTACAAAAAAAGTTTTAGCTATTTTCTCATAAAATGCTGCATATGATACAGATATTTAATGGCCTCTGCAGCTGGTGGAGTTCGTCTCAGAGAGCTGGGAGGTTTAGTAACTTCCTTAACTTTTAAATACTTAATGGACCTCCCCAATGAAACTAGAAATCTTCTAAGACCAGGATTTTAAAAATAGTCAGTACTGTCAAACTCATATCCAGATGAGATGTGCCAAGAGAGTAGCTTACACAATTAGATTCGCGGTTGATTCTCATTTTCTATGCTTACAAAATACCCTTGAAATTCTGCAATATCAGATGCTGTTATTTAAACATTATTGATTATAGTAAAGATTTTCTATTTTTTTTAAACAGACAACTCAGTAGTAGCAAGGACTTGAATCACACTTGTTACACTTAAAGATGACATCCACTGAAAATCCTTCCCAAATCCCATGGGCTGCGCAGCCCAGAGCTGCTGAACAATAGTATGTCTTCAGTCCTGGCGTTTCACCACATTCATCACATCCTGCATCATAACACTTCTGTAATTCAGTTTGTATCTTTGCTAGCTTAAGAAAAACAGAAAGAAGTCACAACCTGAAGACATTGCTGGCTGAAGTAAGCAATGCACCATTACAACAAGGACTATTGTTGTAGTCTGGCTATGAAGAATTCAAGCAGTGCAACAGTAGTGTGACTGATGGGCCAAAGGGACAAAGGAAGAATATGGTACACCTGGGAGTGGTGGAATTGTGGATGGATGGTTAAAGGACAGATACCCCTTTGATTTCCAGTATTTTCATGCCAGGCAGCAATATAAACTGAGACCATTTTCTTCCTTCTTCAAATATACCATAATTTCCCCGCATCACTGACAAAACCACTGTGCATATCCAATTCAATCATTTAGAGTCTAGCGGTAATCCATATATACTTTAAAAGTCTCAAAAGTGAGATGGACAAAATGAATTAGACTAGAAATGAATTAAAGGATTGTTAATATTCTACATCTGAAACAACCTAGGGTATAAATAGACCATGAAACTGAAACTGCTTAGAAATAGTGATAGATCTTTAATTGTAAAAAGGTGGAAGATATTCACTCTTATTATACAAATAACAGTTTCTCAGAATACGTCTTGGTATCTTTTGAAAGAGGAGACAAGAGTATATGGACTTCAATCCTTCTCAAACAGTAATAATAAGAAGTTTTACTTCATTCATTTGTGGCATCCCACAAGAATCAATTCTCTCCAGTCATTTTCTCTATTACTCTCAATCACCAAGGTGAATTTGTCAGATTATCTAGATTTATGTGTCAATAAAACAATTACGATATTCAGCTCTTCCTATGTTTTACTACATCTCCAGTATACAAAGTGCTTAGATAAGATCAGTTCATTTATAAAAACACCTGGCTGCATTTGAATTTTAAACAGGCAGAATGCTCAGGGGCAGAGGAAGGCATTACGAAGACTGTGAAGTAAGGTGCATTCCTCTTTGATTGAAAATGTTGCCCCCAACTTGGCCAATTCAATACATAGCTTGAGAGTACTTGAAATCCTCAATGTGCCCAAGTTACACAGCACTATCCATGAGCAGTGGTTTCTACTATGACTGATTGCTACAAGGCTCAATCCCATCTTGGCAGCTGAAGCTCAGCCCTCAGTTATTTTACGTGACACCTCTCAGCTGGATTACAGCCATGTAGTTCCTGGGCATGAAGCCATCACACCTTAGGAAACTCCAATTAGTACAACATGCTGTAATACATGAGCTGCCCTGAGCAAATCTATCCTCTCTTACAGTGACTTCTTATTGACTCTTAAATCAAGGGAAATTCTCAGTTACTTCTTTTAAGGAAGCAATAGCCTGGACCCAAGGTTTTTAGGAGACTAAATACATTTGAGTGATCCACAACCTTAAAATGCAGCTTCACCTTTTCAGTTACATAATGTTCAGAAAAAGATACTATTCTATCTAGAGGACAGAACTTCCCTAACAATAGAAGGTAGAAATTAATTCTATGTGCATTCTTTGATTTTACAATCTTTACAAAATTCTTATTGTTATTGACAAAAAAAAAAAAAAAAAAAAAGGAAGAAAAGAAGAGAGAAGGGAAAGGGAATGGGAAGGGAAGGGAGAGGAAAGGGGAAAGAGAGAAAACAATCAACACCACTAATATTCTTGTCAAAATCATAGCCTTTACTACACACACTTTCTTGCTCCCAGAGAGAATACATTGAGAATTAAAAAAAAATGCCATATAGAAATAAAATAATAAAAATTAACCATGTTTACTAATAATCTACGGAAAGGTACTCACAAAAGATTGAGTGCTGTACAACTCTTGTGTAGAACCGAGAGTATGGACTAGCTGACCATATAGCTGTGTTTCCAGTCACTTTATTGTCTTTCTTCCTGTAGATAACAAATCTCCGGGTTAAAAGGAACATTATTCCTTTAATGAGCAAATTCCTCACAAAAGAAAAGCTGTCAGTATAGTTGAGTGTTCACTATCATCCTTATGAGAAGAGTTCAGTTTGTGGTAGACAGGTGTCTATCTCCAAACCAACATTACTGCTGAAAATCTAAGAACATAGGCCAGGGGACACTGGCACCTTTGGTTCCTTTCCTTTGATGATTTTCCCTCCAAGTTATTCCTGGCACTGGAGCAGAGGCTGCCCTGCTGCTGCCTGTGCTGAGCAAAGGGCTGCAGTGTCCAGGGTTACCATCCGGCACCTTTCAAAAGCATTAAATTAACTCCAAGGGAAAGAGATTCCTACTGAAATTGCGACACATGAGGAAACAATGCCAACTCTATGAAGGATGAGTGTTCTGCTTGCCATGTTGAAGGTTTGTCCTGTTGTGCATATCCATAAATTAAGCAGCTGGATTGTTTTTTATTCTTTTTTTTCTCCAATTAAACACAGCCCTTACAATGCATAATAGGTCATTCAGATGGTTGTCTAATCTATCCATCCTCACTAAACAAAAGATTAGATTCAGACTTATAAAAAGAAGCTGTAGAGTTGAATTCTAAAAGGATTAACACTGGGAAAATCTACAGATCAAAAAAACCCCAAGTGTGTCCACACTTCAGACTTGTTGGCAAAATTCCCTCCCAGTCCTCTCTGCAATTTCAGAGGATAAGAAAAGCTTATGTGTAATTAAAAATAACCATGTATTTGCACTTGCTAAAGTGACCTCCAGACCACATAGGCTCTCTCAATAAAGGACATACAAAATGCTTTGTTAATGTGTCATCTTAGTACTCATCCTGTATGCAGATTCCTGCAGACAGGTGATGCTTTTGTTATAGGCCATTAATCAGATATCCTTCCCCTCACATACAAAAAAGCATGGCAATTGAAGTCACTGAAAAGCAAGAGTTCAAGATTTCCTACAATCTGAGAAGCTGAATTTGATTACAAACCAACCATTCTAGTGCTGCTGAAAGGCTGCGTTAGGTAATTCAAAAGGAAATGCTGGAATTCCACAGTGCCTGCAGAGTAGCGTGTCCTTTGAACATATTTATTTCTTCCTTCCACTCCACCTTTCTATTTTACTTCTGTGTTGATGAAAGAGAACAACTAACATTTATAACCTTGAATATTGCCTACAGTAATAACCTGTTCTTGTCCATATGACAACTGATTTTCTGAGGGATCTTATTCAACAGTTTGAGATTGGTGATATCTTGGAGCAAAGAGCTCAATAGATAAGGACAAAAGCAACATGTGTCAACAACAGTGACCTCTCCAAACTGGATTCTCCCAGTCCAGATGAGCTAGGCTCACTGAAGACTGCAAGTAGAAAATGAAGATGAAGACAGAGGTTAGACTTGGGTTGCTAACTTCAGTCTCATCCTAGGGAAACAGTTATTTGGGAGCTTAAAAGCAGGTTAGCAACAGCTAACCTCTTAATCATACACTACCACAACAGTGGAGAGTAACACAACAGTTATAGAACAAAGAATATTTCTAGTACTCATCTCTAATTTTGCGTTCAAGGTGAACTGACTGAATATAACCTAATACCTGCATTATTTAATACCCAGTCTGCCTTGGCAACTGTTCATATCATTGCTATGTAACAGCCAACTCTTCAGGCCACTGTCTACTGCTTCTTTGCAAGCTTGAAGTGGATAAGGGCTCATGAGACCACAGCAATTGAGGCAGCATACAGCCAGAAGCACAAGGAAATCTGGACAGGTCTCAGATTTCAAGTATGGTCTTGATGTAGCAATTATGTAAGCACTTTTCAGTGGATGAATTCCCACTCATAGGATTTCATACTCCCTCTGGAGCATTTGGTTTATTAAAAATGCCAAAAAACCCCACAAACTGAAAAGGAGTTGGAAAAAAATCATCAGCTAAAATTGAAAAGGCTCGTTTGGTGATATTTTCACCCAAGTTTGCTGTTGTTACGGGTTTTACAGATGTAGACTTTTTAAATTACCAGAAAACTTTATCTCCTGCAGGGTAGAAATGGGACTTTTTTCTAAAGAAAAGAAAGGAAGGCAAAAGAAAATCAGACATTTTCTTAATGATATTTTGCTGAAACTGTTGGCAGCTTTAGTAGTTGGAGGCAGTGGTGTCTGGGAGAATAAATCAATGCTGGTAAAGTTGCAGAGTGCTAGGTGACGTTTTTCTCAGGTGACAATGTCCTACTATCTCTCCTGGAGTTATTAACTTTTCATTGGCTTTTGGACCAAAAGAGTGAAGAAAGGACTCTGATCAGAACAAATGTGAAATAAAGGCAATTGAATTAAGACTTTTTACGTGTATCTCTTCCCCAAATCTTCATTGTCTACTTAGACTTAAGATGTCAAATGGGGATGGCTTCCTGCTGGTGCTGCTTCAGGGCCCTGGTAGGTCTGGGCACCATACCAACAGCCACTTACTCTCACCACTCGTCCTCTTCCACTCTGATAATCACAGCAGCAGGTTGATTATTGGGTTGCAAAATACAAGGGATTTAGTGCTGACTGCAGCACTGAGTGCCTCCTCAAATTCTTCACAGATAATTTTCATAAAATTTGTCAAGGGTCTTGTCTGAATTGTATTTTCACATAGTTAATCCTCTGCCTGTACAGCAATCTGGTCCTGTGCTGCTTGCACTGCAAAATATGCCTGTGGCTGGCCTCTGTGTACCCACGTCACATTCATCAGGATGCAACCAGCCCAGCCACCCACTGAGCAGGTCCTGACAAATACTGCTACAGACACATGTGGACTGACCACAAAGAAAAGTAAAGACAGTGAGGAAATGAAAAAAATCTAGCAGAGGTAATATGAGATTACTGCTGACAAACTTCCCCTCAGTACACTCTGCGATGTGTAGGAATAGCCCATGGAAAGGAATAAGAGATATCTCTGACTTCAGGCCCTGAACTTCAGCAGGGTTCACACAAAAGTTTGCTGGGAGCCAAGCTTAGCAGTTTATGATAAGAACAAGTTAATAAAATGGAGAATGAACTTAACCAGTGCCCTACAGTAGTAGGTAGAGCAAGCTCTGACTAAGAGTAAATGGAGTATTAAAACGCAAGTTATCTGTTTGACCTTAATACTGGAGAGAGAAACATTTGGAATTTTCACCATCCATTTTTTTCCTCCAATGCCTCACTACTTACAAGGCTGAAAAGGACCACAAATAACTGCCTAGAAATAAGGATAGAACAAGGGAAAGATAGCAAAGGAATGCATTGTGTTTTATCTTGACAGACAACAATACTCTTCTTAGGTCATGTTTCCATTCTGAAAATTAAGTGCAGTAGAAAACAATGAAAGTATTTTGTAAAGGAAACAAAGATTATATTATTCAATAAGGAAAGGAAATGCTGCAAAAATACCTCAGGAGAAGACAAGAAACAAAATGTCCAGTACTTCAACTTTTATTTTTGGAAGCTTCATAATTTTGTACTTAATTAATATCCAGTAACTCCGCTCTAATAAACAATGTTTTCTTCCACATTCCTCTTCAAATACAGGCCATTTCCTTTATACATTCTTTTTTTCTCAGTATTTCTATCAGATAGCTTTACTAGTAAGATGACTGATTTATGAAGGAAAAAAATGGAGAAAGAGAAAAGAGGAAAGAGCTTGCTGAACTGAGAAACAGGACTTTGTTTACTCTCACTAATGGATCAACAGGCAGTCAAAAACAGAGATCTTTTGTCTGAGGGACAGCAGTTTAGTAACAAGAATTTAATAATTTTTTCAGGTGAATTCAACTAAATTGAAGACTCGTATTTACAAAGAATAAAAAAATGTATTAAGTTTCTTGGCTCAAATGCTGTGAGAAAGGTATAATTATAAGCGTGGTTCAAAAGGTAAGAGCAATGTGTAAATATGGACTTTTGAACATAGAGTCTTTTTGTTTCTGTAACATTATGATACCTGATGACCCAAACTCAACACCAATGCAGCATATAGTCTTTTAAACAGTAACATAGCCCACTTTGGCTATTATCCCTACCATTTCTTTACATACGTTGTAAATAGTCTCCATAAACTGCAAAATAATACTCATAGTTGCAAGCTCACATTTATTCCTTTTGCCTGATAAAAAATGTTTCTTGGTAGACTTTTTGCATTGAAAATTATTATTTTGTCAGTAATGATCTACTTTATGATATTTCCAATATTTTTCTAAATATTCAAAAGCCCATTCTCATTTCTGAACTACAGGCTTATTACCATACAATTACTTTTGATAAAAATAAGATTATCATCTCACTCAAAATGAAGTTTATGTTAAGTAATTCTATTAACTTTAAGCAATAACACTCCAAACTTAAAGCATAACTATGCTTGGGCTCCATTACTTAGTTTTTAAACTCTCAAGGTTGTTACCAAGCAGAGAATAAAAGAAGCAGCGAAATAAAGATCCCTGTTTCTCATTTGCTTAAATTCAGAGTGTTTTGGTATGGCAGTATTGCACTGACAAAATATTGTAAGGAATAAATTATCCATAAGCACATTCTATCTAAAATTCTGTACTCTCTTTTTCTTCAGATAGCAGCTACTAAAAAAAAAACCAATCCCATATTGTAATATTGAGTAGAGTACAATCACTATCACCCCCAGGCATTCTGTATATAATGTATGAGGAGCCCGTGTTTTTAAACACATTCTAAACGTCTGACACACACCCTATACAATAAGAGCCTGTCATGGTGGTACTATCCTGGGGCCAAAGATTCTGCCTTAACCTTCAAGGTATGATTTTTGAAGATCAGGATTGAAGCACTGTACTAGTGGGGAAAAGTAATGATGCTACTAGCCTGAGAATTAATTACTGGCTTATTCCTTTCCACAAGCATAAAGAATTTCTTGAAAATCCATAGAAGCCACACAAACAAAAATCCAATAGTTTTCACTTTTAAGACAGGAAAGGCTGAAGGCTTCCAACTTCTAGCAACAGGCAGAAAGCTCCACCTTCACATCTACAATTCCAAAATAGATTCCCTAGTAGCAGACAAGGAGAAGAAATCTCTGTTTGGGACAGCATCATCAATGCCATGCAGCAGATGACAGTGTCAACCCATTGTTCTGATTCCCTGCTCTGCCCTTTTTGTAACCTGCCATTAAGCGCTCAGAGGGTCTAAAATATTTCCAAATTGGAGAGGTAGTATTTTACATGTCCTTTCCCCTTTGCTCTGCACTGGCATAAAGAACCTGTGTTATGTCCCTTAGGAGCAGTATCAATGATTTAAATGACCCCTTTTGGGGGTGACCCCACTTTATCTCCCTCTACCTTCCTGATGCAAAATCTGCATGCCTGGCATTGCATCCTGAACCAGTTTCCCCACTGATGACCAAATAGTATTTTAGAAAAACTGCTTCAATGTCCAGACTGCTAAGGAGAAAGAGTAAACAACAATTACTCATATTTGATAGGAAGCTACCCTCCTTTCCCATGGAAAGTCACTGTGAGTAACTCAATATTAGCTGTACAGAACACTTTATTGCAAGAGTGCACCTGAAGCAGATAGATAACTGTAGCTCACATCTTTTAAAAATGACTAATGTAAACTTCTGTCCATAAATAAATATTTATGATAAAACAGCTACTTCTAGTTGGGGATGTTTAACTTCTAAGATCTCAGTTTTATAATCAAGGCAAACAAGTCCCACGAGCACAGACTGAAATGCAAACACCCATTTTGGTGATTCTGAAGAATGTTGAAGAAAAAAAATTATGTGATGCTATGAGGAAAAAGCACCAGTAACTTATTTATGTTGTTCAACCTTTGACATGATTGATGAAACATCAATAACCTTAATTTACCAATAACTACAACTGTTAATAAGAGCTGAACATAGCTGCATGCATTTTATTTATTTACTTTCTGCATGTAGTGGGTCTGGGACGGTAGTGATTTTCCACAGCAGCTCCTGCAGTGCTGTGCTTACTGTTGATATCAATATTATGACTACCGCTTGCACAACATCGGGGCTGTCCCTCCAGCATTCCTTCCCCCACCTTCACCAATAGCTGTGAGTGGGCATGATCTTGGGAGGGACTATGGCCAGGACAGCTGACCCAGGCTGACCAAGGAGATATTCCATACCATATGACGTCAGCTCAGTAATATAAACTGGGGGAAAGGAGCAGGAAGGGGAGGCGAGATTCATTTCTGGCCTTCCCAAAGCAACCGCTACGCGTACCGAAGCCCTGCTTCTCGGGAGGTGGCCGGACATCGCTGCTGATGGGAAGTAGAGAGTAACAGCTTATCTGCTTCTGCTTTGCTTCCCGCGCGCGCGGCTTTGCTACTTATTTATTAAACTGCTTTTATCTCAACCCACGAGATTCCCATCTTATTTTCTCCCCTTCCCTGGCTTGTTTCTCGGGAGGTGGGGGGTAAAGCGGTGTGGTGGGCACCTGGCATCCAGCCAGGCTCAAACTACCACACTGCATGATTGAATACTTCCACCGTTAAGTTGTATGAGGTTTTCTATACTCTGCTGTGTCACAGAGCTACTGTGCTCCCTCACCACCATTCTAGGGCATGGTAAGATTGATCAGACTGGGAATATGAGAATTCCCACCTCTGCCTATGTATGAAATCAGCCTCTTACAGGTACTTTCACAAGTAAGACCTCTACTCAAATGTGACTCATGCTGGTCATTGTTGCATTTACTAAGAAGTCTCCAGCTAGTGTTGCTAAGAGGGATCTTAGTAAAAGTTTAGCATTGAAAAGATTATTTTTCCTTTTCTTCTCTGCCACAGGATTCCTCCTTCTTTGGAGGTCTCTCCTTCCTTGGAGGTCTTCAAGACCCGCCTGGACATGTTCCTATGTGACCTGATCTAGGAGAACCTGCATCTGCAGGGAGGTTGGATTAGATGATCTCTAAAGATCGCTTCCAAACCCTATCATTCTATGATTCTATGCTTACTTTAGAATATTCCCATAATCTATAGATTTACAAAATCTAGCACAGGCCATAGTTGAACCTCAAGTGTTTTGGTAATATAAAAATATAATATGCTTTCTACCTTTCTATTTGAGACTTTATTTCTAAAATAGAGATAGCAACAATCTGTGAGCTTAAAAGAGAGTTGCAATATTGCAATAGAATTTTAAAAGACTTTTGCAGTGTGTATCAAAGAGAAAAGACTATATATAAGCAAGCAGGTTGTATATCTATGTATGTCTACAACAAGCTGCTGGTCATATTATACTCCTAATGAAAAAATGTCAATGTCGGAACATCCACTAGGACAATTTTCACCCTTGCTGGTAGTTCAGGAAGAATTTACAAGAACTAATTGTACATCAAGACTGACTTTTCAGTTTGTAAAACTTCTGTCAATTATGGCCACAGGGATGACGATTCCTTTGGTAAAGGGCCTTAGCTTCACACATTTTCATTATAGCACCTGTACCTATTGAAAATGCACATAAAAATAATGTGTAAAACTTTAGATTTTTTAAAAGCTATGAGCTGTGGAAAACAGCTCAAAAGGCTGAAGCAGATTTCATATAATATATGCTTATCTCGTTAGGTATGTATTTATTGATCTATGTGTGTTTACGTAAAATACACAAATATTATACAAAAAGTATATAGTGGCAGATGCTTTATACAGATTAAATGTTATTTTTATATGTCTCTGAAGCCTGTGCCTCATATTAATACAATGGATTGTCAGAATTTTCCTTTGTTCCACTTCAAAGCATGCAATTATATTACCTTAATTGGAAGCACTGATGTGTTTTCGCCAAGGATGTTTATTTGTATTCTGACTACTGAGAGATAAATATGGGACCATTTGCTATATTTAGTTTTCTACTTACATGAATTTCTGTTCTCTGCATATTATCTTTACAGAGCATCATTTTGACTTTATTTCCAAAGCAGGAACTCTGGAATTAAACTAATATAAACGGAAAACTTTTCTGTTACAGGGATCTGTGACTGATTCTGTATAGTCAAGGAACTGCGTAGTGCAGCAGTGAAAAGTGCCCACAACTTTTTGACTTGTGAGTTGTAGGTTAGGAATTTATACGCTGAAGCATTGGCATCCATTAATCCAAAGTACACTTGTAAAGTTTATGTGTCCTTTTTTTATCAGTACAGTCAACTTGGATACTCAGAACTTTTAGAGCTTCAGCATTGGTGAAAATAATGGTGTTATCTGAGACACTCTGAAGTGTTGGGATGAGAATGTAATCTTTCAAGATTTTTTAATTCTCCCCTCATCATACATGTATCAAATTACACTAATCCTTTTCTAATTCCACAATAAAAATATATTGTTTTCCTTTACACTTTGTTTACTGTAATACAGTTAAGTTTATTCCAATATAGAGAGAGGTTTGCACATGGTTTGACAGTACATGCTGACTCTTGTGGTCAATGGTTATGGCAACTGTATGTATTCATTAGAGAGAAAGTTTTACATTTTATCTAGTAGAACATGTCATCTAAGAGTGTTTTTCTTCAGATAATTTGCTATTAAATGAAAAACAAAAATCATTAAAAAAAAAAATCTCAAGATTACTTATCAGATCGCAGTATTCTAGATTTATCATCTAATTAAACTTTTACTCCACAAAAGGGTGTCTTTGGTCTTCACTTTGACCCATCTAATGTGCAATAAATGTATTGCTGAGGGGTTATACTGGCTTAGTTTTTAGTCTCCTGGTAATTTACACTTGAATTTGCATAACAGCACCTATAAGACTGTTTCAGAAACACAATTCCCAACACAAGTCTAAAAAGTGCACAAGAAGTACCTAGCTATAACCTTATACAGTCACATCTGCTCACCTCAGAATTGTCTAATTTGACCTTTTGAATTTAGCTGATTCTCTTGATATTCACACAGTGTTCAGTCCAATGAGAAAAACATTTTGGATTTCTCACGATATACATCTAGAGATGAAATGTCATTTCTCTGGGGGATGATCAGAACATGTTTAGTGTTATGCTTGCATTAGTTGGCACATGAGTGCTGATTAGATGAAAAGGTCTGCAGTCCTAAACTGTCAGTATACAACACAGCTCAGGTACTAATCATGCTTTCCCTTTAGCTTGGAGCATAGAAATAACTGAAGAAGAATAAAATGAGGAACAAATTATTCAAAATATGAAGGAGAAAAAAAGATAAAGATCTCCGACAGACTCATGGTTCACAGAGTCAGTATCCATATTCTCAGTACTCTTCTGACATTTTTGAGTTTTTTCTTTCAAAGGTGAGGTAAATGAAATCAAAATACTGTAAATATCCTGTACTTGCCAGTGAAACTTCCCTATAGGATCCCAAAGTCTATCTTCTAGGAGCACTCAGAATATTTTAGCAAATCCTGAGGGTTTTTTGACCCCTTGTGATAGATATTTTCTTCCAGAGGAGAGGAAAACAGACCCACAGACAACAGCAGAGAAATTTTTAGTTTTCACAAGATGTGAAAGACAGAAAAAACACCCTTTCTAATTTGATTAGGATTGCACTACTGTTAAAACCACTACTCAAAAGTCAGTTTGGCTGATATGCAGATAAATCAGAGACTTTTCCCTTGAACATTGATCTCATTCTTTGGAATGAGCCTATGTATAGGAAAGAATTGTATAGTTTTATCCACACATTGACCTCGAAAGTGGAACTCATCTAACAAAACATTCATATGTTCCCTTACTTTCCCTTCACTGAGCTCATTGGTGTGACACGTAAGGTACTGCATGAACAAGGCAGATGGCATTTCTGTCACAGGCCAACCGGGTACTTGAGTGTTTAGCTACCTTGAGATGTCACTAAACTGCTGCAACCAAAATCATTGGTTGCAGCAAGAGTGGGAGAAGGGCTGTCATTGAGAGAAAGGAAATATTTCTGTTAATTACACTTACACACAGCAATACTGCCATAATAAAAATAACCTTCTTTTTTTAGAGGTTTTCAAGACCCACATAGATGCATTCCTGTGTAACCTGATCAAAGAAAACCTGCTTTAGCAGATAACTGGGTTAGATGATTTTTAGAGTTCTCCTCCAACACCAGCCATTCTGTGTTTCTGTGATTCTGTGAACCCTCTCCAGTCTTTGCTAAAGCTTTCATGAAGGAGCAAGTACAAGTACACGGGAACCAAGCAGTTCAAGAGTCCACTGGCCAAGGTACAAAAATATGTGAAGGTGGTTAGAAATGTGGCAGTCGGGTAAACAGGAACTATCCCTCTTCTGGTATGATTCAGGCTAGCTATACCAGTCTTACTATATTAGGCAGAAACTAAGGCACCTCTCCATAAAAGTCTATATGTTCAATAAGTAAAAAGTCTTCCTTGACAAAGAATTTTTATCATGATATGTCTAATCTGTGCTAGTGAACTGCAGCTGCCTTGCCTTTGCTAGCTTTTATGGTGATATAACTGTCCTTGTAGCAGCATTTCCTCCTTTGGAAGAGTTTGTTCTCATTCTTTGTTCATCATTAATAGCAGAATGGATCCAATCCACTGGATCAGTTTTCAAAGATGCAAAATGCAATAAAATCAAGATATTGCACTAGGTTATCAGCTAAAAAGTAAATGTACTGGAAGACTTGTTATTAAACATTTAAAATATACTGCTTTAGGTAAGCATGAGGTAAATATTTTATTTTTGTTTGGTTAAAGATTCTTTAATGTACATTTAGCAAGATATAACAACATGTGGCTGTATAAGACTGCAACACCTCCCGTTTTGTGAATTCTGAACAGGAACGACACACTAAGTATTGCTTTGCTTTAAATGAAACAAAAAAGGCCAATGTTCCCCATGGAACAAGTAATATGAGCAAAGGTCTCTACAAGTCCCTTAATGATGGAACAAATCTTTATATTGCAAGCCATAAGGATGATTGAATGGTTCCTCTGTAAAATGTGAAAAGATATACAGGGGAAAATATTTTAGAAGATGTCATACTAAATTAGGAGCTTCATGCCTGTGAACAAAATCCGAAGAAAATGTATCTACAGGATAGACTTTCACATTATTACAGAAGAACTAATTATACATCCACTAAAAACAGTGATTGTTTTATAAAATGTAGTTATTTTGCTGCATTTTTCTCTTAATAAACCAAATAGATCTAATGCTAATATTAATGTTTTCTACATAAAAATTAGGAATAAAATGTATAATGTGCATGAGTCTGCTTTTGCTAAATTATTTTATAGCCTTCTACAGAATTAGGACCTGTTTATGTTTTGACTATACAAATTAACTGAATTTAAAATGCATATTCTTGAACATTTCCAGAAAGCTATACTTCTTGTTATCAGTATAATAGCTAACTTTACATTTCATTAAAATTATTCATCCGTTGATTTAAGTAACAGTTCTTGTTATTTAAGAATCCACTATAAAGAGAGCTTTTCAGGGATTTCTTTTTTAGTTGTTTTGCAGCTCAAAAATTCTCAAGTGGAGATTTTAAAAAGATATTACACAATTAAATAAAATTTTATATTCTATGCATCTAATTTTCCTAAGTGAAATTTATAAATCACACATTTATTAGCTAATATTGTTCTATTTTTTAAATTACTGTCAAATTACATATGTCTGATAACTCTCTTGAAGTAAACAAGTAAAGTTTATTCCTTTTAACTAGGCACATTTCATATCATTAGTACAAATTCATTACTTTCAAATACAAAAAGGCCTGGGTAAATAGCTCTGTATGAAATCTGAAGTAATTATAATGCCTTTTTTATATTTGAAAGTTAACTAAGATAATATTAGTTTTAGTAAACTCCCTGCAGTTAACCTTATTTTACTATGATATTATTTTCCCTTGTTTTCTATTATATTCGTAAGGCACTATATGTCTATATATTTATATATATAACCTATGTTTACTTAACAACAATTAAAATTAGTTCTATATTTATTTTTATTCTAGTGATATATCTAAATTCATAAGTGGAATTTAAAATTATGCACTACCAACTACTATTTTGAATGCAATTAATTATTTTAAAAGACATGTGAATTCTAAATAATCACTTAATTATAAATGAACTTAGTGCTGTTTTGTATGATCCTTTTGTAAAAAGTGATATCTGCACAATGTACTGCTTTTAGCTTCATATGTTGTTGTTGCAGTATCTACATCCACTACTTTCAGTAAATTCATGGAGCAGGTGATAATTTCTGCTCTGTTTTCAGCATGGTTATGAGTTCTGATTGGAGCTGTTGTCACTCCACCAAGCTGCAGGCTATGTAATGGCATACAGAGTGTTTCTTGCACTCAAATCATACCTGTTGTGCTGGTCATTGAAAGCTGCTTACGTGTCTGATTTGTACACCAGAGCTGTCAAGCACTGCATGCAAAGGCACAAAACCAAACAGCAGGACAGAGAGAGGGAGAAACAATCTTTCACTAACAGATGTATCACCAAATCACCCTGGTGAGGCAGCTGGAGGCAAGTGGTCACACTTCACTGCTGCACTTCACAGGATGGTTGGAGTTGGAAGGGACCTCTAGAGATCATCCAGTCCAACTCCCTGCTAAAGCAGGTTGACCTAGATCAGATCACAAAGGAACATGTTCAGGCAGGTTTTGAAAACCTGCACTGAAGGAGACTGTAACTGGGTACTACAGAAAGAAAACTGACCCCGTCCTGTTAACAACCACTCTTTAGCTACTTATAAGCTTTGATAAGGTCCCCCCCTTAGTCTTCTCTTCTCCAAGCTAAATAGCCTCAGGTCCCACCATCTTTTCTTTTAAGAGAGATGTTGCAGTTCCCTGATCATCTTGATAGCCCTGTGCTGGACTCTTTCCAGAAGTTCTCTATCACTCTTGAACTGAAGATCCCAGAACTGGGCACAATACTCCAGATATGGTCTTACCCGAGCAGAGTCGAGGGGGAAGAGAACTTCCTTTGACCTGCTGGCCACACTTTTCTTCAAGCACCCCAGGATACCATTAGCCTTCTTGGCCACGAGGTCACATTGCATTTGGTGCTCTGGATCTTGCCTGCCCCTGGGCATCCTCAGAGGCTTCCTCAGCCAAACCCCATTTCTACCAGGGTTTTGTCTCTGCCTCCTCTCAGACATCTTCTCCCCAGAGAAGAGGCATAACACCATACCAGCACACAGGGATAGTGAGTAAAGAATGTCAGTAATGAGCTGATCCCATCTCTCTATGTATTGATGCTGTACCACATGTAGCTGGGCTTCCAACCAGGACTGCACACCCCTCCCTTTGCCTCTATTATGCCTGCACCCATACTGTGGCCCTAAATGGGAAAAACGCAAACAAGAGAGTAGGGAAGGAGAAAGAACTCGTGCAGCCTCTGCATGGGCCCTGATTTGCATTCAAGTAGGTCCCCGCCTTTGTATAGAGGAAGTGTAACTGAGAACAAATTGCCAGAATTTTGCTGTCAGAAAGATTTATGACTTTTTTTTGCCATAGAAATGCCAGGAATGAATAATATCACTGAAGCAGGAACAAAAGAATAGATGTGCAACATGACCCTTATAATTAAGCAAAGTATGTAAATGGCAAATCTAATGAGGGAGAACACACATTCATAATCACTTTATCTGTTATCTTTAAATATTTGTTTTTGGATGTTTCCTGCCCACCTCAAATTAGATAAGAAAAAGGAGTCAGTATTCAGGTAGGAAAGGAAGCTAGAACTCCAGCTGAGCCTGCAGCTAGAAAATCAGTATAAAAAGAATTCTCGTGCTCTTAAAAAACAGCAAAACAGCAACAAAGGACAAAACAATCTTTTCCCTTTGCCTCAGTTTTTCAACCTTTGTTTCAAATGGGTAAATTGCTTCAAACTGATGGTTCTCAAACAATCACCAGACCCACAAGATTTATTCTGTCCTCTGAAAACTGAAGAAAATATATGGAAAAGCTCAATATGAAACGTAACACAGTTTCATTTTCAAAACCTGTCAACAGTCACAATTTCTGAGACCTGAAGATGTTTGGCAATTAAGTATAAAACCTTAATCAGCTTTATTAATCTAGTTGATAAGCTTAAAAAAACACTTTATAAAGTAATATTTTCAAAGAGCTGGAAGTTCTAGAAATAAGACAGGAAGACATAATCAAAGCTTTTGTGAATTAACAGTTTTATACTTCAGGGTTTATCAAAATCACAGAATTTTTTACTCATCCTTAATAGAGACATGGACAGTTTTTTAGTATCTTATAAATTAAGACTGATTTGAATAAATCTTCCCACCAAAAATTAAGAACTGGCATTTGAATAGATGGGAAACTAAAAAAAACCACTAGTACACTTTGTAGCCCATGATTCTAACATACTCTAGAAAATGTTCACTGTAAGAGTCTCCCAGTATGAATAATTGTGTCTACAAAGGATCTTACATGTCCAGCCTTCTGGCTTCTGCTGAGATACCTGAGAACATAGCATCACTGAAATTACCTACATGACAACACAGTCATTATTTGGAGATACCCACAGATTGATATCCCCAATTACAATTCCATCATCTGGGATGATGTTACTCAAAGAAGTCTTATCAGAGCTTCTAATACCACACAAAAATCAGTTCCCTTTTTCTTAGGGTGGTACAATGAAAATATTCAGTATAAGTTCATCTCCTATAAAAGCTCAACAACTTTATTTTTTTCATAAGAAATCACAATAATGAAATCACAGAATGGTAAGGATTGGAAGGGATCTCTATAGATCATCTAATCCAAGCCCTCTGCTAAAGCAGGTTCACAACTCATGATGATAACATTTTACTTTTACCTACATTCCTATGGTTTGGCATAAGTCACCCTTCTATTAGCACTCTTGAAAAGACATTGCTTTCTTTGATAGATCCATATCCAAAGGCAATAGGATTCTCTTCTCAGTACCCTGAACTATCTCTGGAAAAACCTACAAGCGATAACTGATTCATTCATGTAGTTATTGCCAGCTCAAGAGGTTCACTGCACATCATCACATGTGGTGAATCAAAACTTTCAGTGGTGAGAAAAGCCTTTATATCACTATGAGTCTAAGTCTATATGCTATTTTCACTAGGTCACTTTTGTTAGCTATTGTTTCACTGCATCTGTTAGGTTGACTGTGGCCCATTTTGAACATGGCTGCTTCACATGACCTGGAATGGTGACAGTGGAAGCTCATCCTCCTAAAAAAGCTTTTGTGCTTTTATAAAAAATCCCTTTGGTTATTAATTATTTAATGTCTCAGATTTTTTAATGTTGATTTTTTTAAAAAGGGAATTTAAGAGTCACCCAAACAAAAACATTCAGAAAATAACAATTTGGCTAATGTAAAATTCCAGGATAACAGTAGCTTTACTGTTACAAATTAAGTTTATATGCATTATAAAACACAACAAAGAAAGTAAAGTAAAAAATATCACAAGATAAAGTAAAAACAATACATAATTAACGCCATAATAAAAGAGCAATATGATGGAAAACTGTAATGGAACTAAATACAGCACTGTGAAATGCAGCCCATAAATGTACATAAAATATGCATAAAGGTGCAACTGCTCTCAGTCTGGTTGCACAAAGGAGGATTTCATGAAGTGACTAATGGTTCACTTGTTCCAACCTGTAGTCTAAAAAAGTATTAACAGATAGAATTTTTTTTTTGTCACTTGAGTGAAGGGAAAAAAAAGCACCAGTGAAGTGGTAAGGGGAGAGTGGGGGAGAGGTACTGCCAAGAAAGCTGAAAGAGTATATGAAGTATTGCAGCAAGCAGTGGAAATTTTTGTTGTATCACCATTTATTCATACCGTGGTAGTACCTATGTACCATAATCAAGGATTAATACTCTGTTGTGATAGGCTCTCTGGAAACATTTTTGTTGAAGTTGGTACCACCATCTAATTTTAATGCCACGCTAATTACTCTTAAATGTACAAATAATCTACCAGAAAAATACAAGAGAAGTGTTATATGACATTTTTGCTCTTTGGTATTTTAGGATAATATCTAATAGTAGTTAAGGTTTAAGTAATAATTTTGTTATTATTGCCCAATGCCATAAAAATAGTACAAGAAGAGTTATAAACTTTATTTTTGATGACAACCACTGTTCAGATTCAGAGCTGCACTGTATCCTAAATACAAACTGAGTACTATTCTCTATATAGAAAAAACAGTTTACTCAAGAACTCTGGTGCACATTACAAACTTCACATACTGAGCATAAGATCAACAAGAGTTGAGTTTTGTTCAATGAGACGAATGAAGATTTCTCAAGACTGATTGTTAAATTGTCTGTATTATCCTTGACTTTTCAGTACTGAAAATATGTAAAATTTTATAATAAATAAATATTAAAATAATAGAATGTAATTAATGACTGCCCTTTTTAAGCTGCATCCATCTTCCCTTTGGTTATTTGCTCATTGGCATGGACAGATAGTTGATTTCACAGACATAAAACCAGGACACACAACTATCTGCTTAAACTACTTGAAAATCTAATAATAAATTATTTTGAGAATTAATATCTGAGATGAAGAGTAATTTTTATTTTACAGAGCTTCTGACCCAAGATAAGATGGTGCTATATTGAATTGTATATGACTGGTTTATATTATACTGCTTAGAAAAATATTTATACTTTTCAGAATCATAACATGACATATTCACAGCCAACTCAATGCACAAGCTGTGTGTTAGATCCCCTTGCTGAAGCCAGTGTATAAACAGAAAGAGAAACAGATTTTGTTTTAGGATCAATTATGAGAGAGCGGGCACTTGTAAAGAAATGTGGGCAGAAAAGCTTTCTTGAGAACTAGAAAAACTGTCATTACTGAAGATGGTACGGCACATTTCCTATTACTTTAAGAACACGCTGCAGCACCATTAAAAAAATAAAGCAATACTTAGAAAGAAATCTGCCATATATGGAATAATATGATAAAGAAAAAACTCTGACTTTGAATAGGATTATGTTTCTCAGACTCATTATGATTATTTGAAATGGTAAACAAAACAGTGGATAAAGAAGCAACAATGAAAACTATATACTTATGACTTTTGAAAGGCTTTTGATAAAGTTCCTCACAAGAGACTATTAAGGAAATTTAGTAACCACAGGGTAAGAGTTAAATTCTCGTCAGTGATTAAAAGCTGGTTAATAGGCAGGAAGCAAGGAGTAGGAATAAATAGCCCATTCTCAGTATAAGAAAGATTAATAGTGGGATACCCCAGGGACCAGCAGTGAGGCCAATATTGTTTAATATATTTAATTATGATGAGAAATGGGCCAAGAGAAACCCCACAGTTCTGAATATTTCTAAACATGGATAGATTTGAAGTTGGAATCTAGCACTCAAATCTTATGCTCAGACTCTATTCAACAAAGTGATCAGAAGAAAATTGGGAAGAATATCAGAGAAACATAGAATTGCAACACACCTGGTCCAAGAAATGCAATGTTACATGAAACATATTCAAAAAAGTCTGTGTTCCACCAGTGGCTGATGTTATTTAAATATATGAGGTAAACTGCCTTAATCATTCAGGGTGATATTGACTAAAGATAAGCTTTTCAAACTACTGCCCAAGTCAAGTAGTTTTCAAACTACTTGACCTAAGCATTCTGTTGGAGTTATGGACTGAATGAGCAAAATCCTGTTTTTCTCAGCACAGGGTACAGTTTCTTAAACCATTTCTTCCTCAGTTTTTAGAGTAACAATTCTCTCAGCTCTTTTGTTCATTTTAGGGACAAACTAAGAGCACTCTGTGTTGGTGGGGTGTGGATTTGACTTTGAGGTAGTGGGGAGGGAGGCTGTTGCTTTTTTTCTGTCCTTTCACCAATTTGTTTCTTCTTTGTGGTCATTTCTTTGCAGACACAAACTTTCACAAAACAGCACCAGTCAAATCAACAACTGAAGATACTTTGTGCTTTTTTGGTTTTGGAAAAATGTAATTGAGAAAATTGCAATGTCTAACCAGCATAGTATAAAGAAATATAAGGGTAACACTAAAAGGTTAACAGTAACTGAGTAAATCTTTTGCGTATATGTTTTAAATGAAATATGTGATGTGAAAGGCAAGGGACAGAATTCAATGGTCTTGACAGACATCTGATAGCAAATTTATTAATACTATTTTATCTGTCTTTATGAATTTATGTAACTTTTCTCTGAAACTTCTATGACAGTTTAAACTCCAGAGTCTATAGCAGTCTGGACCAACACTGAGAACTAAATTCTGTAATATATTATTAAAAATGAGTCTTCTCTCTATTGATAAAAGAGATGAGACACAAGATGTAGTGCAAGAGAATATATGAGATTAGTGAGTTGTACAAGTCTCAGCATAGATTTATTGTGAAATTCTATCACTATATGCTTCATACTGGAACTCACTGTGTTCTAGGACATAATATTTCAGAAATTAATGAAAAGAATGGGGGATATCTAATTCTTAACAGCTCAAGAGGGCTCACTGGCATTAGGAATTTAATTTGGCTGGATCATTGGAAGGAAGAAGGGAAAGCTGCAGGGCAGTGATGGGAAGTGGAAGGAAGAAAGAAAGACAGTCGTTTATCCTTGACAATATACGGCTCATAAATTGGTGAGAGTGTGTGTACCAGTATCTAAAAGCAGCAGAGAGTAGAAGCAGATTATAACGAATTAAACAGCTGTTGATTTCTTTGCTTGTCTTTTTTCAACTATAGTTGAGAGAACAATGATTGGGAAAAAACAGAACCTGCACCCATAGCCATAGAGATCTACTGGAAAAAAAGCTACCAAAAAGTGTTTGCTGCCTAAGTATTTTCATTTTTAATAAAGTATTTTATGTAACATACAACTTCCAGCACAGCTTAGTAATGCAAGTAAAATTTGCAGAGAACTCTGATGTTCTAGAGAGGGTAGTGAGTGGATATGCTATATTGCACAAAGTGGAAATTACATTTATCTGTGCCTATGCTCAACTGCACTGTGAATAAAACACAGTTTTTTTCTAATATAGCCTAAAATAGAGTAAGGAAGAGCAAAAAGTGCAACAAAGTCTGCAAACTTGCCTCTTTGGAGTCTGGATTTCTGTTTTGCAAAAGCAGTTAACAAGAATGTGTTAAGCAACACACAATATTACAAATTAAAATTGACAAGCAAGCAGCTGAAATATCTCTGAAAGGGATCCTGTTCAACATTGGGTTTGGGCATTCACAGAAAATTAAATGTAAGGAGTCACCTGCTGCCATGTAATTGTTATAACAGTTTTTAGGACCACATTAATAACTTAATGATTACAAAATCGCCGTGCACGATGGAGTTTTCAGAGAAATATTTACTCATCTGGAAATGGAGAAATAAGTTTTTACTACTTTATGTAAATTCCTGTTACTTCTATAGGAAAACACAGAGAACAATATATGGAAAAGCACTGATTCTTTGTAGTTGTCTCCTTCTATCATGGGCCATTAAGAAGAGGATTGGTTTGAAATTCCTGGTAACACTTGCCCTGCTAATCAAGCCCATTGATTACATTTCTATCAGGAAGGTAGAACCAGGAACCAGGAAGGATCTGATGCATAGACTGTCACTGAAAAGGGCCAAAGATATTTATCTTTTCTGAAGTGTTCAATTTTTAAACTTCACGCCGTAGCATTTCTCTTTGCTAGTATTTATACTAGTGAATACTAAAACTGTATACCTGCAATGGTACAACATTTCTTTTGAACTAGTAAATATTCCGTATCTCAGCTCATTGGGCATGCTACACTGTCATTCTCAGCTGGGGTCTTCTTGTTTACCATTACGCTGCAGCATGGAGATATATAGCTAACAATAGACATCAGTGCCCTCATCCAGGATGAAGAATTTGGCACAATATACATAGTGAAACCGTAAACAAAATATTTTGTATTTGTTTGACTCTATATGAAGAAAAAAAATCAGTTACTGATTCTTGTTTTGGGATACGACAGGAGTTAGTTCAGGGCAAACTAAACTAGTCATTTAAATGAGTTTAGTAATCTTTGCATTTGAGTAGGGAGGATATGTTACTTCATAAACAAAAAAAGGCTACTTTACCCCAGAAGTACATTATAATTAACCACAATAGCCCCTAATTTTATGGGTTGAATCTTGAGACAAAGCACTAAGTTTTGTCTGTCATTGTAACTAAGTCTGCAGGAAAACGACATTCAAGCTTTCAACACCTTATGAAAAATTAATTACATAAAATATAACAGACCAAATGGTCAAGCATAAGGATTAACATCAGTGGTACTGATGAGCTGCTATACAGCAAAATTCTCCCATTGCCTCTTTGTTCAACTACACTGTGTAATTATAACAAGCTCTCTTGAATGTTATCATTGCATGTTGAGCTGCTTAAGGTCTCTTTCTAATTGCAAGTCACTCCCATGGATCTCATGTAGGGATGACATCACTTCTAACTGAAGAAGATTTGGTAAAGACATGGAGTCATGGTCTTTTTCCACATTTCTAATATTTCTGTGGATTTAAAATTATGCCTTAGGTCAATTAATGCTTTCATCTATTATTAAGGATTTCATGGGTCCTCTTCTCTGTTGATTACACTTGAGGTAAGATGTAGGAGATTTTCAGCAGAAGGTGTTACTCAATGTGTCTGTCATTAGTGATTTGCTAGTGAAAACGTTGACAGCACGTATTTGTGTGTGCTGTTTGGTGTTCTCTGTCAGGTTTGAAACTCAGTGCTTAGAAAAATACTTGTTCATTTTACATCTCAGTTATCTTTTCAAACGGTAGTTGTTTTTCCTCTTCTTTGGAAATTGTGCATCTGCTGAGAATGCTGTGTAGGCAGTAATCTATATAGGTTATCCTTTTCATGGGTCAGGATCCACACTACTCAGTTATTTAGAAAATTTTAAAACCTCCTGATCTATGTCTTTAGATAGAATTTTAGCAAGTAAATGTTATGCCTTTACATGCATAGAAATATAATACTCCCATTTCTGATCATATGAGATAAGTCTTGAAAAGAAGATTTACAGATTTTTTACGGTTTTGCATCTGGTCCTTTGTGAATAAAAAGGTAATTTTGATACATTTTGAATGGTATCTCATGATTGTAGTGTGCTTCATTAATATACAGTCAGGTCTACCATCAAAAGAACTAACTTGGACCAAAACAAACTCCCTATTGATTCAACAAGAATCAGATTCCAAATAGGAATATAAAAGACAAGTGGTAGTACTAGCCTAGGTCAGAAGCCAAAAGATTGACAAAATTAAGCCAGTTGCTATTGCACTTAAAAGTCAACCTCATATTTCTCAGTACTGACTCATGAGTATTGACCGCTTACACTACCCATGACTATGGAGTTGTCTCAGAATCTGACAGAGATTCAACTTCAGATCTTTTTTCCCCCCTAGAAAATCATCTACTTCTGCAAGAAATGACACATAGGTGCAGATGCCTCTGCAGCTCTGCAGCTTCCTGTGTTCACCATCCTCACTTTCTTCCACCACCTTTTGTGTATCAAACTGTCACTCTGGTTCTGCTCACCAGCTGTTGCCTCAGGATTGTATTCTGCACAACCACTCTTCATCTTTAGCTACTACTTCCTGCATGGGACTCACTAGTAAAACTCTCTTCTCTAATGAACCTAACATCATTTATTGTCTGTTATCTTTTAGGATGATGAACAAGGGAGGGGGAGGATTGATTTTAGTTCCTTTTAACTCTTATTTACAAAAACAAATTAAAAAAAAAAATCAGGGCAATATAAACTATAAGAAATCTGTCCTTATCCACATCTTCTCTTGCTCAGAGGCCGGGGCCAGCAGCCAATATACATCAGTATGTGACAAACTCAAGACAGAGGTATTTTTGTGACCCTTATTCATCTCACTTAAAACCCGACAGGTGATGAGGTGGAATACATCTTACAGTGGCCAAGAAACACGAACTCCTAGGAGCCCTGCAGATACAATTTTCCATAGCTCCTGATAGCATGTAATACTCCAGAAACTTTTGTAATCCCAACAGAAACTCCAACAGCTTTGCCTGAAATAGGGAGCTAAACAAATATCCTAAGGAAAATAAAAGCCTCTAACTTTTTCTCTTTTTTTAGATGAAATTGTAAATACATTGTTAGTGTTACTCATGTGATTTATTGCTACTTTGTATCTTTAGGATAACACAAGTTCATTTTGCTTTTCTACATGATGACACTTTTTTTCCTATGTATGGCTGAGTGTAGAATAAACAGGCTCATAACTGTCAGTGCATAAGTTACTGTCAATGTTGTCTTGGGATCACATTAACTTATATATCCAATCTTTCTTCTTTTTTAATTTTATTTTTAATTAATAGATTTTCTTGCACATATACATTTAGCATTTTCCTGTTTGGCTGACTTGATCCCCTTTTGGGGTTTCCCTGTGGGTGTGGAAGAAAGAGATTGATGAATTATAATTTGATGAAGGTAGTTATGGTAGCAGAAACTGAGAAATGGAATATTTGCAAAATGCCAGAGGTGAGGAATAGGATACACATGATTAAAGTTGCTATAAAATCAAAGCTGTCAAAGCAACAATAGCAGTAAAAGAGAAATATTCAAGCAATGTTGGCTCCCCCAGAATATCCAGTGGAGCCATGAAGCATGTTATTTAGGCAACTCTATTAGGAGTACAGGAGGTTTGGATTGGTTATTTTTCTCACTGACTAAAAAAAACATATGTTGAACTATAAACATTGTTTGCTCCAGGAATTTTGTCCAGGACAACTTAGGAATGCAATTTCCTAATAGCATTCACACTGCAAATATTTACAGCAGCCTATGAGAGGACCAAATGAATGGAAGAAAGGTTAAGAACCTGGAGATCAGATCTGGATAAATAAAGTGCAGCAGAAGAACCAGAGAGAAAGTGGCTTAGCAAGAACTGAGGGCAAGAACTGAAGTAAGCAGGATGTAAAGATTGTCTTTAGTATAAAGTACATTTCATTGTACAATCAGACTTTTGGGGTATCTGTGGTTGAGTCACCAGATCCTCAAGTAAGAAGTGACAAAGAAGAAACTAGAAACCAACTTAGCTCCTAAATACAATCGTTTTTCTTTATTTTTTTCTAAATATAATTTTATCTTCTGTAACTTTGTCTCCAAATTTGTCGGCAAGAGTTTACTGCTTTGCCAGAAGTTTGTTTTCACATTTAAGTTTAGGAATTATAGAAGAATATGTCCAAAACATTGTATTTCTTTGAAGACAAAAAGAGCCTTGAATCAAGCTATGTGCATTAATACAAAACCCTATGGGCAACTCCAAGACTGGAGAATCTCAGGAGATACCCATATTGCTACATATCAGTTAGCATCTCTCTGACAGAAGGTGGGTAAGCAATGAGGAGATAGTTCTCACACAGGATAAACTCATGATGTTCCTTTTTTTTTTTTGTCTGATATGAATAGCTATTGAGAAAGAATTGAACTATTTTATATATTCTCTTCAGAAAAGAGAATAGCAAAAGAGGATGATGAGTGCAAGAGGAAACAGAGAAAAAGATTAGAAATGAAATTATTAAATACAAGTGGTAGAAAGAAAGGCACAGGGAACACTGCTTTTTAGGATTACTTAAAGATGTCAGTATGAAGCAGGGGCTACAGAAGAATAAAACAGACATGTTTTCAAAAAGCAAGCACAGGAGCTGTTGAATACTTCTTCCCTGTTTGTAGTTCAGATGGAGCAGCTTTATCTCCTATCCTAGGAAAACAACACATTCCTCACATGGAAAACCTCAAAAGTTGAAAGACAAGGTTGTAGAGCAGTGATCGTGAACAGATTCAATGCCTAGTATCACATTTATTGTTGAAAGATCCATGTCTTATTGCTCTTCTGTGCCAGTCCAGATCTCTGACAGTGCTAAAGATGACAGTTGTCAATGATTTGCAAGAAGGCTGTGACAAAAAAATTTCAGCAGAATCAGATGAGATTTTACATGATTCCAGCTTTCATTATAGACGTGGAACTCAGACCAGGTTTGTCCAAAAATGTTTTCAGTGATTCATGACAAACATTGACCTTGCACTTGTTTCAGTGACACAGGTAATATATGGATTTGTTTATGCACAGACTATGGAATGGGTTTAGTTTTTCTTAGAAATTCAAAAGTAAAAATCAACAATATAAAATCCTGGCAGGTGCAAAACCTACAGCTACATTCAGAACCACGCTGACAAAGGACACATACCAAAGAAGACAACCCAAATGTTTCCCTTTTCTGTATAATTTTCTAAAAGATCTTTACTAAGTACCAGAGACACTTATGTTTAAACACAGGCTTTACTGGTTTACATTCAACCCTTTCTCTCCATCCAACAGTGAGATAAAGGTTTTCAGATTTAGCCCTGGAATCAGTAGAATTATTCCAGTCACATTACCAGGTTAGTGGCTTACCTGACTCCCCCCAGTGCAGAAATTGTAACAATGCATTTGTTTCCATAGTGACGGGATGATGTTATGGAGGGGAGAGGTTTCCCAGCTTCAAGGAAAGAGCTGGGCTGCAATGGGGAAAGCCCTTAGCTAATGACAGCAAAGGGTCTTCAGGTACTAGAACTTCTCCAGGAGCAAGGGCTTTGCTTTTAATGTTATCCTGCTATTAAAGCTCAGATTTCAAAGCTGTCTAGAAACCTTAATGTGAGTTTGGGCATTGAAATCATTTGGGTTCATTTTATCTAACAAGAAAAAATAAAAGATGCTAAATATTAAGTTTTTCAAGGAGACTCTGTTTATATACATCTACATTTAATTAAGCAAGGTTTTTTTGGTTTGTATTAAATTGGTTTTATGAACACAGTAAAGTAACATTCCCAAACACAATGTACCAGCACTTTTGATATACGCTAGACTATTTATGTGCCCATCTGTTCAAAAGACACTGTCTAATCCTGTATTCCTTCAAAAGTGCTTTATTGTCTCCTCATTATGCATCCTTGACACTACTAGCTGAATTTGGATGCTGAAATAGTTCCCACATTTCAATGCAGTCTTCATGATACCTGGTCTTGGCTTTTATTTTCCCTGAAGGCTTTAGCAGACACAGTGGCCATCTCTCTGAAAGCAAGGAAACTAGCAAACAAACTTCAAAAGCTATCTGAAAAAAAAGAAATTCCTATTGTTTATCTTTTATGTTCAAGATCATTGAAACTTATTCAGTATAGTACAGTGATTTGAACGAGGAAGATAAAATTAAGCCACTCCTACAAACAAATTTTTAAAAAGCAATACTAATGCAAAGTCAAACTGAATTGGTCTCCATTCCGTTCAGTCATCAAATCTGGTTTTCTAGTTTTATGTAGACTCTAAGTCCAGGCAGCTAGTTAAATGATAAGCTTTCAGCTGAAATATCAAACCTGCTAGGGTTTAGAGGAACAGACAGAACTATGCAAAATCTGGATCTTTGGGACATACAAAATTCACCTGGTTTTGTAGTGACAAATCCAAAGTTCTTTTGAAATTACTGCAGTCTAAATTCTGTGAGTAAAACTTGTTTATTTACAAGTCCTGCAACAACATTTCTGGGGACCAAAAACAAAGCTATAGAGTCATGTTCCAGAACAGATTCTTCATTATTTGACTTGTTCAACGTATCAAAGGGTGAGAGCTGAAGAAACAGTGATCTCAAGCAAGACATATGATAATGCCCAGTGATGCAGTTCTGCCAATAAATGAATTACTTGTGTACACAGGTGAAAACTCAAAATGAAAAATATTATTCTAGAATCCACCACACACAGAGACACTGAGCTACTATGTTTGCTATAGAGAAATTCTCTCTTGTTTTACATACAGTATTGTCTGTTACAGCCAAGAATGTGTCTTTAAAAAAAAAAGAAAAAAGTACAGCATATACCCTTAGGTATTTGGAGGAACTTGTATCTCCAAAAATACCACAAAAGACAGAGACATTAGCTGTGGAAGCATTATGCCACAAAATACTAGTTTCTGGTACCATAAAATTTACCGTATCCATTTTCTACCAAAACAAAGGGGATACTTCAAAACAAAGCATGTAAGTTATGCTCTGTAGTACATAAAATGTGTAAAATTGAAAGCTAACCCATAATTTTAACATAACACAGTGTTTAAAGTATGACCAAAAAAAAGTAACTTCAAAGATCCAAATCATACTTGGAATGTTTATTTCACAAAAGCAGAGGATGGGTTTTAAAGTAAGTTTTGATGTTTCTCAATTACTGAATCTTTACATTAGCAAGGAAATGTATCTTTGTAGACTTTTCTTGACTCTGGATTCTATTGAATTCTAATCTGTTTTTTTATCTTATCAAGCAGAATCTTTTTCCTATTCAAAGACAGTAATCTCAGGACGAAGGCTCTCCAAATGGAAATGGATTAAAAATGTGCATGACAGTGATTTCTCCCAAACTTGCCAGTTTTACAATATCTTTAGGTCACTGTAGATACAGTATGTTATGAAATTCCATCTCAAGCAGCAGTCTTTGGAATATATTTATAGTACTATTTCTGTTGTTCTTAGTAATTCTACAGTACTGAGGTTGTTCTTAGACAAAAAAGTGATGACAGCATGAAAACAATCTCTGTCCTTCTACCAACCTTCCTTCACCAGAAGCTCTTTAACAAAGACAGACAGGCCAAGCATTTAACTATAGTTCTATCTACCCCAATGTTCCTGCCTAGAAGCTAGAATTCAATAACTATCGTAACTCAGATCTAATGCTGAAAATCCATTGTCTTAGAGAAAAGTTTGAGGGGTTTCATCAGGCATTCTAGTTTTACTTTCATACATACATACAAGTCAAGAACATCAGTGCATGGTAGCTAAGTACTCCTTTTGCAGGAAAAACATAATATTTGCATGAAATCATTTTAAAGATCATACAGTGAAGAGCACAGACTCTTATTCCCTACAGATAAACATTCATAACTTCTTAAAATGAGCAAGGAAATCAATTTTATTCTGTTTTCCACTGATTATTTTTGTATTGCTGCACTTCCTGGATCTAATCAAGGATATAAGTAGGTCTGGGGAATACTGGAAAAAAGCCAGAGAGAGTTAAAGTCCAGTCAGATATATTAAGTTTCAGGGTCTAAAAATGAAGTATATTCTGAGAAAATAGTGAACGCAATAATGCAGACACAGTAAGGTTCTTAGATGAGTCAACAGCAGCGAACATCTAGAGGTTTGCTTACAGCTATTGAGGTTGATAATGATAGTAGGAAATCTCTCTGTGGGAAAAGTATTCTTCAGTTTAGCTTTCGTTTTAGTGAAACAATCTCAGCACATGAAAAACATTTCCACATGTAAACCATCCCATGCAATGATCTTTGTCCTGCTTTCCTAAGGAAGGAAAGTCCCAGTGACCAACTCCAAAGTATCAAGATCACTCTGGAGCACTTTCTTAGAGAACCAGAACTCTTTGTGCCTTTCTCCTAAACAGCTTATTTGACCACAAGTTAATTCTGCTGGATTGATGACAACACTGAATATTACAGAAGTTTAAATATAAAAATTCGCAAAACAGCAGTTCGCATTAAATATCTCAAAACTTTGTACAGGGTGCAAAGGGTCTCTTCATGGAAAATCACAAATAAACAAAAATTATGCTAAATCAACAATGGTATTAAAACATTGTTTGTTTTTGTCTATAGAAACTAACATGGTAAAAAAGCAACTCTTCAAAGGTTCTAAAATTGCTATTATAATTTGTCCTCAGCCTAAGACGAACTCTTTTATAACACAAGGAGGCAGAGATTATTTGTGGTTTGGCAGCTGAACTGAGAGAGAAAAATGTTCCTCAAAAAATAGTTCAGAGCAAACAAAATTTAAAGTGATTAAGACATTTGTTGCTGAAATAAAGAAACTCAAAAATCTCTCTTCTTCTTGTGTAAAATTGCAAAGGAAATGAAAGGATAGATGGCCATAACAGAAGACAACCTATTTGTAATAAATAAACTGGTTGGTAACAACTAATGATTTCAACATCTAACTCAAGCTAAAGAGAGCTGAACCCACATTTTTAAAGCATATGTCCTAAACACTGGGCTAGAGAGTAAGCCTTGAACTTAGACTGTCAGTATAAACAACAACTAGAAATTATATTTATGGTATGAGAAAGAGATGCCTTTCCAAATGCACTTTCGGTTTCAATGTTCAAGTAGTCATTTAAGAGCTGGTGTACTTGCTTGCATAATCACACACTGTGACACACCAGAAAAGGCTTAGGTTTGAGCTTGAGTCATCTACTTTTGCAACTTAAAAACCAGGCATTTGAAGGAGCATCCCTTCTCTTTGAGTTTGTATATAGTTTTTAGTGATTTAGACAACAACAACAAAAAAGACCAATCTTCTGGACTGCTGTAATGATGGCACTCAGCTGTGCAGCCAAAAGTACTTCCTCTAATCAAAAGTACTTTAATCCCCTTAGACAGATGCGTGTATATATGTATGTATAATGTATATGTGTATATATATGGATAACAGAGATACATATAGGATCTGACCTTTGATTTTCCCCATCTTGAACTTTTGAACCATTCAGTAAAAAAGTAACAGCAAATTGATAACTAATTAAGATATAATCCTCACAGATAATTTTTTATTCAGATTATTCCAACCAGACATTGTTACAAAAAGGAATACTTTAAATTCTACAATACTTTTCCAATGGAAAACTAAGGAGGAGTCAGATGAAGCTGATCCAATCCTTTGCTGACCATAATGATTGGCTTTCTAGCCCTTTGAACCTTGGAGTGAAAAAAAAAAGCAGGCTGTAAGGAGACTAGAATCTGGCTCTAAGCCTTTACATTTTCAGCAGCAGAAAATAAGATTAATATACTTTTTAAAAAGCACAATGAACTTTGTAGGCCTGATAGATTTTAAAAGTTGGGGCCAAGTAGCTGAATGTAAATCTACACATTTCTGTCCAATGTTTAGATTCATTTAACAAAGATCTTCACAGAAATTTAAGTGTTGACAGATAAGATGGAATGCTTTCATGTATTTAATGTCTCTCCTGCCCTGCTAAATGAAAATTGTAGTACCACAGTTTAACATGCTTGTAAAGAAAACTATCTTATAAAAAATTTAAAATCAGATTTTTAAAAATGCAGGAAGAAAGAAAGAAATGTTAAATAAACATAAACCAGTTGTATCTAAAGTATTTCAAAGTTATAACTGTCTCAGTGTTTTTTTCCTGTCTACTCTCAGCATTTGTAACAGAGGTTGTTTGAAATGCAATTAGTGAGAGGAGTTTGAAAGGAAAGCTTGACAATTCTGTTCAATAAAAATATTTATTGTTATTTTACTGGTCTGAGAATGTAATGATTTTTCCCTTGGGGCTTAGAATTGCACTTTAGTACCTTGATAGATCATAACTGTTAGGTTATTATAAAATGTTGACAGATAAGGCTGTGATTTGTGAAAGCTCCATATGAATTTTACCTTTAATTTCTGTTAACATTTGACAGAGCTTCATGACATTAGAACCACAAAGTTCATTGAAATTCAGCAGTAGTTGAATATCTTGCATACATTTCTCGTTTAGAGGTAACACTTGTACATCTCCTGACACAAAGATTCAAAATGAATCTCGTCAAAAGCTGTAAGAAATACAGTGTTTTATTTCCCAATAAAACTGAATGCATCAAAGGGCCTCTGTGTTGGTAAATTACTCCAGTTGGGCATAGGTAAGATTTTTAATTGGTTTGCATCTTTCTGTTCTGACAACGTTATATCAAACACATCAAAAAGTAAATAAATGACTGAGGTTCCCCCAAGGTGGCATATCAGCAGCAGTGTTCCTGAAAATTATTACCAAAATCATGAGTGGTTCATACAGACTAACAGCTTCTAGAATTTTTCCTTATTTGTGTAATAAAGTACAACGAAGCTTTGTGAGTTATGAATCAATATTTAAAGAATTCTAGCTTTCATAACTGACATCTTATTAACATAATCAGCTATTTGAAAAAAAGTATTAATAAATACCAGGCAATAAATAAGTACATAATATTTATACCAATACTACTACCAGAATTTTGGTCTTCCAAAATGTTGTGCATTAGTCTTTACTGACTAGGGTAAAATATTATTCAAATAGCTTCTATACCAGTAATTCCTGAAAGGTGAAGAGGTAGCCTTGGAAGAAGTTATGTGTAGTTTATAAAAACTACATCATATCAGGACACTTCTTCAGAGGCCCCTCAGAGGAAAAGCGACTTGTCAGAGAGAACAACACTCCTCGACAATAAATCAGTTGTAGAAGCTAGAAGTCAAGCAACTAAAGCCTGGAAATTTACAGACCCTCCCTTGACAATCTGCAATACCAAGTGGATAATCCAGATGCCTTTCTGAATATTCTTTCAGCCCTAGAAAGAATATTTCTATATTCTTGCTCAAGAGCTATTGTAGAGATTATGATTGCCTTACTTTTCTCCAGTAAATAACCGAAGATCTAACTTACCAGATATGTTTTTGTGAAATCCTTGAGATATTTCTTGAGGATTAGTAACATAAGAAAATATCTAATAAGAATAAAATTTTCTTCATCTTTACTGACCCTATTGACTTTAAACTACCATTGATTTCAATAGAACTCACAGACTAATTGCAGGTTCATAATTTCATGTAATACTTGGATCATTTTTACTACTTTATTTCTAATTATCACCTTAACAGAACTAGAAGTGAGAACACCATTTTCACCTTTCTAGGTGGGATAAAGTTAATCTAACTCCATAACCTGCTTTATATTTGAAAGTATCAGACAGCTGGTATTCTGATCACAGCAGAAGGTATTTAGTGGAAACAACTGTCAGATTTGATTTATTTAGCATTATTCAGATGTACAACCAAAGGCTTTTAACTGATGTGCGAATTCTAGAGAGACATTTAAATGCTTTTCTGTTATTTTGATTGTTTATTACAAAGTTTTGTCTTTGACAAATCTACAGAAATGCATTATCTTTTATCATTGTGACCAGGGTCCTTCTGGTTTTGTTGAGATGTACGTGACTTGTGTTGTGTATTTATTTAAACTAGAATGACGAGATATTTCTTCCACAGCCCACACTTTACTAAGGACTTCCAATACACTTCTAATGTTTTTGTTCCATCTGCACAAATATTCACATAAGACAGCAGGTAGCTAGATATATCTTGGTGATAAATATACAGGCTCATTCAACTAAGTACTGAGTGCATACTTTCAAATGCCAAAAGTGTGGATCTCTTCCCTTCCTCTAAAGCAATAATTTTATTGGCTACTTTTATATAGGTAATAATCTTGTGCTGGGACAAGAACTAACTGTAGCTAACAAAACATAGCTAATATATTATAAATTAAATGCAATAGCTTGAGAAATGGACCAAGAATTCAATTTTAGGGATGTTGTTCTGACTTATCTTCTAACCTCCTAAATTTCTGTTTCCAGTATGAAATATAAAGTTATGTAAAACCAAGCATGTTTGTTAAGAAAGAAGTTTAAATGAATGCAGGATCTAGGACTGTTCAGCCTGGAGAAGAGGAGACTAAGGAGTAATCTCATTAACACTTACAAATATTTGAAAGGTGTATGACAAGAGGATAGGGTGACACTTTTTTCTGTAGTGTCCAGTGATAGGACTACGAGTAATGAACAAAAGTTGGAACACAAAAACTTCCACTTAAATTTAAGGAAGAACTTAAATTTAAGGAGAGAGCCCTGGCACAGGTTGACCATGGAGGGTGTGGAGTCTTCTCTGGGAGTTTTTAAAAACCTGCTTGGACACGTTCTTGTTCAATCTAATCTAGATAGATGAGCTTTAGCAGAGGGGTTGGAGCAGACGATCTCTAGAGGTCTCTTCCAACACCTACCATTCTGCGATTGGGTGACTTCGTTGAAACGTTAGCCTTTGATAACTAAGTCTTTGGTATGGTTGAAGTCTTACAAGTAAGAGTAAACAGGGCAGCTTATTGCAGCAGGAGGAATGAATGCTGTGGATTAGAAGTTATCTTATAAGTGGCTTTACCCTGAACTATTTCAGAGACAAGTGTCATACTCCTTGATGTTTTCCACTGGAATAACAATGAGAGCAGTGATTGATAACAACCTAGACATAAGCCAGCAGTGTACCCTCATGGCCAAGAAGGCTAATGGGATTCTGTGGTGTATTAAGAACAGTGTGGCCAGCAGGTTAAGGGAGGTTCTCCCCCCCCTCTACTTCCTGGTGAGGCCTCATCTAGAGTCCTGTGTCCAGTTCTGGGCTCCTCAGCTGAAGAAGAACAGGGAATTTCCAGAGAGAGTCTGGTGGATGGCTACCAAGACAATCAGGGGATTGGAACATCTCTCTTCTAACTAAAGGCTGGAGGACCTGAGGCTGTTTAGCCTAAAAAATAGAAGACTGAGGTGGCACCTCATTAACACTTATAAGTACCTAAACGGTGGATGTCAGGATGATGGGACGACACTTTTTTTGTTTTATGTGCAGCAATAGGACAAGGAGTAACAGGCATCATTTGGAACACAAAGTTCCAGTTAAACACAAAGGAAAACTACTTTACTATAAGGATGATGGAGCCGTGCCACAGACTGCCCAGGGAGACTACAGAGCCTCCTTTGTGAACCTGCTTTAGCAGAGGGATTGGACTAGATGGTCTCTAGAGGTCCCTTCCAACCCCTACTATTCTATGATTCTATGAATAGCATTCCAAGGACAAAAAAACCCCCATCCAGATACTCATGAACATAATCAACTGTAGGATCCTTTAAATGAACATCACAGGGATAAGAAAAAGGAGAAATGCTATTCATTTCTGAGCTGTGTGTACAAGTTAAAGTAATTCATCTCTAGACAATCTATCTCACATATAAAACCAGTAAGACCTTTCTTTGAAACATAATCTAGTCAGATAGAGATGAAACCATAAAGGTCAAGATACATTCTGGAATTCAGATACATACTGAGGTGACAAACACATTCAACTGGAGAAATTTACCCTTAATGTAATGTGCACTCTTGCTCCCTAGACCTTCACAAGGGAGACTGAAATGATTCTTCTCTTTTTTTATGCTACCAGTCAGGAAAACAAGAAAAATCTCTAAAGTCTAGGAAATAGTATCAAAGTGGGATTTAAACCACAATTACAGAATAAAGAGACTAGGAATATATACATGGCTGAATTAAGACCATGAACTTACTATACTCTGGAATCAGATAAATCATACACAAACCATTAAGGCTGATGTCAAATAAAAATGTATAACCTTTTATAACATTCCTTTGAATTTTAAACCAAGCCCATTCTGTAGAGTTGAAATGCTCTGTCTGTATGAATGATTTTAAAATTCAAATGAAAGAATTAAGATTAGGATTCTACCATGCTCTATTTATAGGATTTTGAAATGATCTAAAGTTATTGCAGTAGCATGGATTCCGGCCACTAGAAGTATTGTAAAGGTAAATATTCAGGGTATTCTGTCACTCCTTTCTTCCACAAATAATACCTTTTCAAGGATTGTGAAAAAGAAAAAAAAAGGGATGAATGTGAAGTAGCACCTGGTACATAGGTAGGGCCAGTCAGAAACAAAACTATTATGTTTATAAACAAAAGTATAAAATAAAACTATACAAAGAGAAACAACTTCAGACAGTGATCTATAGCCCCACTTCAAAAAGGAAATCTTAGTTGAGTGACACATCAGGAATTGTAATAAAAAATTAGAAGCTCAATATCACAGTCCCAGGCTACATCAATCTTTGTTTCCAATGACAGTTTCTGATTTTGAGTCAAACCCTCACTAGAAAAATTGAGGTAAGCTCTTTTGCTCACCAATGTCAGTGAATCAATATTCATGCCATGCATAATTTTCTGAACAGAGGAGAAAAAATATCTAGCATTTTTCCCAACAATGATCAAAGGATTAGTCTCACACAGTCCTTGAAAAGACCTGGACGTGACTCTTTCAAGATGTCAAAATGCTGATCCAAGTTCAGTCAAATGGGATTAAAACAGCAGCTTTTATTGTTTTCCATACTATCTCCAGTTTTTATACTCCCTCTCAGAACCTATGAATATAGCACTACAGTGAAGGACTTTACAGTAATCTCATGTTGTCTTCTACTTCCATTGGGAGGTAAAAATAAGAGACAGTTATAATTTTTTCTCTAATTTAAGTGATAACATGGCATTGTTTAGCTGTTGTATTTCTATTTTCTTACAAGTTCATTATTACCACAATATCCAGACTATGCCAAGGATTTAAAAATAATGTCTCTCCCTTCTCCAGAGATCAGAAAAAAGTATGAGTATGTGTGCATAAGAAATTTAATGAGGGAAAGCCAGTTCAATGAGCTGAATTTTGCTGAATGCTGTGAGGTTAGGAGTAATTTTTATTTATTCCTGTGGTGAGTTTCATAAGCTTAGTTCTCCTCTCTGTGCTAGCAAGATTTCTTCTTCTGGTCACAGCTTTGTGATTCCAGTGGAATGTAGCTGTCAGAGCTTATAGCAAGGAGTATATTTAAAATATATAGGGCTCTGAATATCAGGGAATAAAACAATCTACAACATATATTCACTAGAGAGCCTGAGTGGAATGTAGAACAGAGAAATGATCTTTTCAGTTGCTTGCAATTTCTACCACTTTGAACTTTCATCATTATTTGCAGTTTCTTTACAAAAGCGGGTTATAACAAACACATCTGTAAGTCAAAAATCATTGTTGTAACATCTGTGCTCAGGAAACTGAATTACACATTTGTGGAGTACTATGTCCCAAATAGCAATAGATATTTTGAATCCATGAATCACAAATCTCCAGTAATATTCAGGACTCCATGATAGCTATATAATATACCTATAAAATATGCACAATATAACATATTTTTAGGGATTCTCAAAAGAAGAGTAAGGCTGTTGAGGTCAGAGATTGAGATATGTAAGGAATAAAGATTCTTTAAGACTCCGCTTTATCAACACTCCTCTAATCTCTATGTCCACTTGGTAGACAACAACGTTATCTTTTTCCTCGTAATTGTCTTTCCCTTTATGCCTTTATTCTAAACTACAGGACTAGAGGAAGAGTAATTTTCACTTATCATAGCCCAGATTCAGGGCCACAAAATAAAGACAGGAACTGAAAGATGGTGCTGACAAGGTACAATCTGATTGCCACCTAATATCTGAAATGAAAACAAAAGTTGGAGTATGCTTAAGAGGCAAAACCCAGAATTCTCTCTTGAAAACGAGTGGCTCCTGTTTCTTATTTTCTGTCAAGGTCCAAGTTAATCAGTGAGTGCACACCTACTTCAAAGCACATGATCTTTGCTTTGGTGAAAACTAGTTGCATCTGGCTTAAAATTCCTATAGAGTTTTGAGTTCAGCGGTGCCTGAAAGACACTGCTGTTGGACTCTTGTCTATGTTAAGGCAAAAGTAAAAATAACCGAGGACCTTGACATTCCATTTGAAAGATGCTCTTAAATCCAACAGTGAATGCTAGGTTTGACAGATATGAGGTTCTATACCAAAAATACCCTTACTTTATGGAAAAGTCTCATAAGTCAAGAGAAATTTTTTTTTCTTTACTCAAGGGACAATAATACCTAAGTTTGACATGGGTGCAATGGACTATGTGTCACATGCCATGTTTTACAGCATAGGTAACCAATTCATCTGTCCAGGAGAAGATCCTAGTCAGTGGTGTGTCAAAAGACTCAGTATGTCCAAAACAGCCTTGTATTCAAGGATACAGAATATGAAGGAGAGAGTTAGAGGCATCCAGGGATGTGTTCTATTATGATCCAGTCATGGTTGTTGTTCTTGAAAAACAAATTTAAAAACGTAAGCACTATGCCACTTGGAAATACTGTCTTTGGTCAAAACAGCTACTGGATCCCTACAGTCTGGAAAACATATGCATAGTAAGTAAGCCTACTTAAAACATTACTTTTTCAGATTAGTAAACTGTAGGTCCTTCACTGGAATGTCCAGTCCTTCCACTGTATTTGAATGTAAATGCTTCCAGTTTTCCATGAATTAAATGTACTTCAAACAATGCCCTTAGAATTATTTCATGTCTTTGCTGTTGTTTTTTTCTCTTTGTTCCTTCCTGTGGCTTTATATTTCATTGTTTGAGTTAGGTTTTTTAAATGTTTTTCGTGCTTCTTTTCTTTTCTTTCCATTTCCTTTCTCCAGATTTTCCTTAAGATTTCTACATCTTTCTTAACCATATCTGTTCATTTCAATCCTGTAAGGTTTGAAGAAGAGATTATGGAAGAGTTGCAGAGAAAATAAAAAGATCAATCATCCTTTGGAAGAATACTAAAAGGAGCTCTCAAAGGAAGAAACAGTCATTGGCTGGAAGATTTTAAGTACACATCTGTGGAAAAGGCATTTATACATTTACTATGACCATTCAGCTTCTGTCTAATCCTGAAGATGCTTAAGATTCACTGACTCAATTTTGCCAAAACTTTTAGGATTGAGAACTCAGGAATCAACAGAATATTTTAGTCTAGACAAGGTCCAACAGCTTGACTAGCTTGATTCAGGAACTAAGCTGCTTAATATCAAATACAGAAGCAGAAATCTAAGTAAGCAGAGAGACATGAGAACCCAAGTCTGCATTCTTTCTGGCTAGTGTCCTGATCACTGAACTACAGATTCGTATTTCTCGTCTCACTACCTTTCAGTTGCACCAGGAGAGGAATGCATACCACTGCTGCCTAGCTGGTTTGTAGGTATATTCCTAAGTAGAAATACCTACTTAAATCTGCTAAGCTAGAAAAAAGGGATTGATGTACTGGAAAGTCTGTGAAGACGATAAGAGTCAAGTACAAGCCTCCATACTACATGTTAGAGTGTTACAGAGACAAGTTCTTCCCTTTTATGTGTATTTTAAAAGACAGTAATGCCTGAAACTTGTAAGGGGAGAAGGGATGGGATTGTAGACAACTAACTGAGGGGGAAAAAACTGACATCCTGAGGCCCTGATTGAACAGCCTTTACTTTCCTATACACTGACCCATGATGGCAGCTTTGAATCACATCCAGAGGTTTTTTAACTCCTCTATACTGGGAGCTTCACCACCCAGCTTGAGCTTCTGGATTCACACAACATCTAACAGATGAAAAAATCAGAAAAGATGTTTGAGATCATTGAGCTCAATCATTAACATTGCCACAGTCACCACTAAACCATATCCCTGAGCCCCACGTCTACATTTCTTTTAAATACCTCCAGGGATGGTGACTGAACCAGTTCCCTAGGCAGCCTGTTCCAATGGTTGACAACTCTTTTAGTGAAAAAGTTTTTGTAGATGTCTAATTTGACACCTGCCCTGTTCAGTGCAATTTGAGGTCATCTGCTCTTGTCTTGTTACTTGTGAGAAGAGACTAACATGCACCTTACTACAATCTCCTTTCAGATAATAAAGAGCAATAAGGTCTCCCCTCAGCCTCCTTTACTCCAGGCTAAACCATACGTGTTCTTTTTCTCTCTTGTAACTTGCACATCCATGGGAATTAAGCCTTATTACACTGCATTCCTCAGCACTGAGATAAAATTGAGTGACATTACTCATTGCCTAAATAGGAATAAGTCTAATTGTGAGTATGTGTACGCAGAAGTAAACAAAAGATGGTGGTGCAGCTTACAGGTACTTCAAAAAATATACTTGCACAATATTATTATTTGAATTTCAATTAACAATATCAACCCAAAGGACTAACTGCAGACTTCAATATTACTGAAGAACAACAGGCATCAAAACTCAACTACCATCCTGCAAGCTGTCCCAACAGTTGTCCCTAATCACTGCTTACTCAAATGAATTAGAGGTTATGGCTTTTTCTGGAACTAGCTAGGATTTGAAATTTCAGTCAGTATTTTTCGCTTTTTTCCATGTCTGGTTCCTGCATTCCAAATGGTTTGTGAATTTCCATTGGGTTAATAATGTTATTCTTTTTGGTGAATGTTATCAGTTTGGTAAATATCACCAAATGTCATATGTTTGGTAAATAATGTTATTTGTGTGTCCTAGCTACATAAAGAGGTCAGACTATTTAAATGAGTCTTAAATTGTTTATCACATGTATACAGAGGAGCCTGCCTGTGCTACAGCCATGGGGAAAACAGATACAGTAGTAACAGACATGGTCATAACCTAAAGCTTAAAAATTCTCTAGGATATTGACATGACTATAAATAACTAATGACACATTATACATAGATTTTGATCAATAGTCCCAGATTGGAAAAAAGAAGGCTTTTAAAACTCACTACTTTTGTGACATACTTTAGTCAGAGTCACATAACAGTTGTAATGAAGAACAATACTTTTCTTTATCAGCTCATTATAGGTACTTGGCCAAGAACATAGAGCAAGATATTGAGGTGTCATTGGATGTAATTTTGAAGTTTACACACTTTTTTAGCCTGGCAAGGAAAAATATTTCACCCAGAATATTATGCATGCAAGGGCTGCCAAAAGCATGTTTAAATGTTACAGATCCACAGTGCCATCTGGACAAGCAGCTTTTCAGATATAGTCTAGAGACACAAGAGAGACATGCTGTTGGATATCTCATAAGGTACATAAGGGAGCTCTACTTCCAAACTATCAAAGATCTTACCTAATACACAGCAGATCACTGTAAAAAGTATCCACATGATTGCTTCTAAGAGAATAAAAGAAACTTCACAAGAAAGAAAGAGAAACTTCACAAGCTCTCAAGAGTATAATGCATTCACAAATGTACTATGGATACGTTTATATAAAGCCTCACATACATATTGGGATCTGTCAAAAGTGTACATGGTTTGTGACTAGTCCCACAAATTTTAGTAGGAGTAATATTAGAACTAACCGTACAGTGTAAAAGATTAGAAATAAATACTAGCTAGTCTTTAAAGGAAAAGACAAAAAAAAAAAGAATGGGAAAAAACCCAAATACCCAACAGAAATCTTTTGCTCAATCTATTTCTCATTCATCTTCTTTATGCTCTAGATGCTTCTAATTAACTGTACAAGAGGTACCATTTTACCATTTATAGGTTTGCACTAGAGGTCACTCAGTAGTGTGGCCACTCTCTAATTTTCTTCTTTTGCTTGCATTCATAAACTTTGCAAAAAATGTTTTTCCAATAGCTATTATGCAAGGGAAAACCGGTAACTTGCTGATAAAAGCAAATGTAGCATAACACCAGAAATTACGACAATTGCTAGAAACTTATCATTTAACATTAGAACAGAGGAGAAAAAAAAAAAAACAAACCACCACGAGACAATCATATTCAGCAATATGCTCAACAAATGCAGCTTCTATTCCTGCTTCCATAGATTGTCAGTAGATCATGCTTCTACTCATGCATTCCTTTTTCCTCATTAATTATGTTTCATTATTTTGAAAATAATTTTTAGAAAAATACTTAGTTTTATTAAAAATTATTAGTACTCAGCATGAAATGCTCTGAATATTTAAAAACAGTGTCATGCCACTTCAGAAACAGTATTAGCCTAATTTTTATAATCTGAAACCTTTTTTTACAGAACCCTAACTTTAGGTCTCTGGGACAGACAAATCTGATAGGGATTCAGCTGGTAAACACCATCAGGGGTTTTTTATCATTGTAAAACTTGCCATGGAGGGAAAAAAGAAATTTTGTCTGTGTCATTGTAAACAAAAGATGAGGCAGACTACTTTAAAAATGACTGGTTAAGAATAGAATCCGTGATGAAAAAGAACTGCACAGGGTACTACAAACAGACCCTTTCCCAGATCACAGTCATCTGAAAGCCTGATTTTGAGTAGAGAAACGTTAAGAACCTTGTATTCCTGCTGCACTAGGAATAATGTAATTTACTAAAATAGATAAATAACCATCCTTGCATTCTAATTTTCTGTCACCAACACAGACTAATTGAGTAGGTGGGCTTATTATAAACTCGGAGGAAGGCAGTTGTCCTCATGTCTGGCTTGCTTAGCTGGGTCTGTGCCAGAGCACTGAAGAATCTGTCTCTGAACAGTGAAAGCGAGTCTATTCTATGTCACACATTTATAAATAGGCATGCATGTCTATGTATGGGCATGTCTCCATGTATTTCATTTTCTAGTGCAAATAAACAAGCACATTTAAAATTCACTCCTGAGCCTTTCCAACAACTAATTTTTGGTACTTTTCAAACAATGCAAGGGCAGTAGAGTGTACAGCCTGTGTTCTGTTCACAAAAAATGTAAACTGTATGCATTATGTTCATTTGTTTCCCATTTTCCTATTTCAGGTACTCCTGGCTGCTAGTCACTCCCCTACCCCAACACAATGAATGAGTTTCATAATTTCCAAGCTTCCACCTTGACTAGCAGAGAGTAATAATATATGTGTTAACCAAATACACATAAAGCTATGTCTTTATATATGGATGTCAATTAAAAAGATGATAAAGCACTAATCCAACACAATTAATCCTCCCCATAAAGCACTAATCAAATAAACCTATAAACCAAACAAAAGAATTATATCTTCTTAGTTACACTTACCATAGTTGCAGTAAAAGAAACAATTCAATATTGATCTGCAAGCCCTCTCTCCCATCCGATGAGAGGAAAATTCAGGTGCAAGAGCCACTTGGGCCTCTACACTTGACAACTCTCTCTCCTTCCTATAACTATCCTATTAGAAGAATCTCACCTGCAGCTTTTCCTGAGAGGTCAAGAAGAAATTCAATGTGATTATGCTGGGGCAAACACAGGCCCTGAGTCTCTCTCACATCAGTCAAGAAGCTCTTCTGTTACTTATGGCAGCATCCTTCTCACTTTACCAGCAAGAAACACCCTTTGTCAGGCCCCATAAAGAAAAAATAATCTAAGATAAAAACCTCTTCTTTTCTGTCAGGATTAATATGAAATGAGACTGCAGTATTCTGCTGACAAGGATGAAAAGGCAATATTTAAATTAGAGCAAAACCCAGTATACACTGTATGTAATTTGATTAAACAGAAATCTAAGTGATCAGTGTTAACAAGGGTCCACTTTGATAAACAAAGAAACGTTAAACAAACTCTTCCCAATTAAAAATGCAGCCAGACTGCCTGCTGCTGCGTTCAGTGGAATGAGGGTGGCCTTCACAGAGACGGCTGCAGCAGCAGCTGGCAGCCAGCCAGCGTGGTGCAAGGGAGACACATCTCTCCTTGCTCAGGTACTTATCAGTGCCTCCAGCAGCGAGGCCTCACCATAGAGCCCCAAACAAGCAAGATCCCCACTGCACCCTGGGACAAGATAGCTGGTGGCTACTCACTGAGTCTAAATTACAAATCCTCTTGCATGAAACTAAGCCTGCCCAATGCCAGAAAACAGACAAAGCCTATGCAAAGAGTCAGCCCTCAGAAGGGATAAAGCAGCTCCTAGAGGAGAAACAGTGATTAAATAAAGTCCAACAAATGATGCCAATAAACAAGTTTTCAATTACCAAAGGACACCCAGGCAGCCAAAAAGAGGCTGCTAAAAGCTGTAATCACACCACTCTACAGTACCCACTTCAAAAAGTACAGAAACATATAATATATTTTGGCTGGAAAAGAACACGTAGAACAGACTATTTAAGAAAATTGCAACCTGCTACAAAAACAAGCTTGAGTGCCTTCTATTTAAGAGAGTGGGGCTGCATTTCAGATCCCATTTCTTACTTCAGGTGAATTATATCTCTGAATCACACAGCAGTTATCTGCCTGCATCTGTTTTTCTTTGACACCATTATATCCTCCTGTCCTTGACCCGATCTGAGACTGACAAGCTCAGGGGACTGCTAATGGGGCTAAATTTTCCATGAATATTTGCTTGTATTTATAAATTAATTTACTTAAGCCACACTAATGTCATTTGTGTATTTGCTGTTTGAAAAAACTTGTTCATTTGGGTTTTGCTGGCAGGAAAGTTTACTAAAGTAAATTCCAAAGATGTAGCCAGAGGTATTAGGATCAGAAACAGGCTTTTAAAATGTACTGAAGTGTGTTAGTGCATTTATATTTGCATGTGAGAAATGATACTCACTCAGCCGGCCAAGAAAGAGAAAGGAAATATCAAGGTTTCCAGGCCAATCATCATTAACCAATATAGCAAGAGGAATAAGTGATGAAAGCAGAAAACTGTTGGTAACCAATCAAAACATATTACCAAATAGTATTCAAATATCTTTGCAGACTGCATAGATTCAAAGAAACAGTATGGTCATAGCTGACAATGTAAAGAGAAAATCTATATATTAGACACAGAGTTTGTGGCCAATTGTTCATTAAGCTGAAGTAATTGAAAATTTTTACCTGACCTATGTCTCCCTGATAAGTTATCATACAGTACCAGGTCCCTGGAAAGTCCAAATCTGAATGTGGGTTTGAACACAGAGCACAGGAGACTATGAACAAATAATTTTCCCTGTTAACATACTGTGCAATTCTTAAATCATTTTGCTTTTAATTCTGTGTTCAAGCAGCAGCAGACTAACTGCAAATTACACTTTATTTGGTTGCTCTTTTAGTAATTTGTCACACTGGAAGAAAAAAAAGGTGCATGTCAGCTCAACAAATTAAAGTCAAATGTGGTTTAACCATTTTCACTTTAGCCAAGCCCTTCAGCATGGCAAAATTAAGTAAAACAGAAGCCAGAAGAGGACTCTGCAAGGCAAAGCTGCCATTCCTGTTACTGAGGTGCAGCTGGGGAACTGTTGAGAAATAAAGACACCAATAGCTCCTGCCCCACACCTGGCTCTCTCCTCAATAGACCCAGCTGCACCTTTCCTTGGCTTGACAAAACAGGAAGTTTTTTCTGATGCTTCCATCCAGCCTGACCATGTCCTGCCCTACACAAATAGCTATGTGCAGTATTTTCTGCCCTTAGTAGTCACGGAAAATGAAATCATCCTCTTGATGTAGATTAGCAGCTTCTCTCAGACTCCTATTAAAGGAGGCTGGGGAATCAAATGGAAAATGTAAAGCCTTGTGGAAATCAAAGAGACCAGGTTTTCAGACTATTTTTGACAGTATCTTAGTTATTTAAAGCATTGAAATCTAGTTTGAGTGTGCTTTGTTTTACATGATGTTGATTTGAACCTCTCCAGCCTGAAAATTAGTCTGAAATTTTTCAGATCAAGATTTTAAACTACTTCTTATGTGAAGGGAAGATTCATAACATTATAAATTATCTTATACACCTTCACTATAGTTTTTTCAGGTCATTTGTGAGCTAAGCTCCAAGGAAAGACTTTAGTTCTTTCTTAGATTATTCAAATTGATTTGCACTTCAGTGCTCTTTTAGACCTTTAGGGGCATTAGCATGAGACTTTACCATCATTCCAGGTGTTATATGATCTCAATGTAATAGTCTGTGCTTCCCATACCTAGTGAATTGTATTTAGGACTACAATGGATTAACTAACAGGTTAATTTAAATGGCATATGTTCTCAACTGTTTGAATGACTAAAAAAATGTATTTAGACTTGGTTAAACTCAAAGTACATACTAATTATAATATATCTGACAAACAGATTAAGTAATCATTTTCCTAGGTATTTCTTTTTATCAAATATATCATTATAAGGATTAAGATCATTCCCAACAGACATAAATAATGATAGTCTCTTCTTAGGGAATTTTGTCCTGAAAATACAAATAGAGGAAATAGTATCTCCTTACATCATCTTGTATAGGATTCCATGCAAAAGAATATACACTCATGCTAAGAAATGCTAACATAGTGAGCCAAACAATTTCTGGTGTATCGCCTAAAAACATTGCTGTGACATGCTAGTGTTGACTATCTACAATCTCAGCCTCTCTGACACTGCAAGGATTTCCTCAGCTGTCAAATTCTGTCGTCAGATTAATCTCTGTGTATTCTGATGTATGTTGACAATCAGACTTAACCCAACAGTATTAACCCAACTTAGCTAAGGACTGTATTTTAAAGAACTATGTTAACTAAATTTAACTGTGTTAAAAGAACTGTATTGGTGAAATATGGCTTTTCAGAACAGAGAGAGACAAATCTCTGCCCCTCACAATTCTATGTGCCTGCTAAAGCAAAGCATGAACATGAGTCCAGGGCATCTCCCTGCGGTCCAGCTTTGAAGGGAAGATACACTCAGATGTTCAAATCGACTCTAGCCCATTGCTTAGGTCACAGAAATCTAATGAAAGGGGAAACTACATATATGTCCCCTGAATCCAAGCTCTTCCAGGTTCATTAAGGAGAATACAAACACAAGCAAACAACACAGTATAGGAGAAATGCTCAAAAAGCCCAAGGTAAGAACTCTAGCAAAGCTCTATTGAAAACCTGGGATAGTGATTCCACACTATCAGGGCAGTACTGACCTTCCTGGTGTCTGAAGGTAAAAGGCTATTTTGTCCTTTGCTTTATTCCCAAATGTACTGGCTTCCTATCTTACATAGATTAGCAGGGCATAGTTATCTTTTGTTAAACCAGTGGAAGTTTATAAATCACAGGCTTATTAAAAAATTCTCATATGACACTCTAGTTTTCCATACACATGAACAGATTTGTAACATACATTATTTACATGTAAACTAACAAGTGAAAATTCAAGGTCCAAATATTTAACTCCACAATAGTTTGTACTTAATACATTAAAATCCTAAGAAATTTCAGTTTCATGTTTTGTAACAAATAAATCAGTCTACCTGCAGAACTTATACTTCAAATATATCTTTGTTTATAGAGCAAAACAAATTTCAATTACAATCTCGGAATTTTGCGAGGTCATTGGAAATTGAGCTATTGTCAAAATGTAGCCATAAACATTATATAACCTGAGGGAAATGTGTTAGGACTGGACCACTTTGCAAATCATCTGTCCCTTTTGGAAGTCCTAAAATCCACCCGAAAATCTGTTCTGGTTGCATATGCTGGTTACTTGAAAAACTGGAATGTTATTGAAATTTTTTTTCTTGTATGCTTCACTGCATGATCCATGCATAGAATTAGTGTTGATCAGCATGGGCTATATGTTGTGCAACGGGACCCCTGCTTGTTATCCAGCTGTGAGAAATGCACAAGCTGTAAAATAAGGTGGGAAAGGAGTGAAAAAGACAGAAATCAATGCAAATGAGCACAGCAACAAAGGAAGAAATGTGTAGTACTATTTCTAAAAGTAAATGGGAGAGGACATGGATAATTCAGGATTAGAATCTAAGAAACATTTTCACACCAAATCACTTGACTTCTTGATGTAGCTTCACAGTTCTACAAATTCGATATTTTTCAGAGAAACTTCTCTGAGAGAACAGTTTAGTCCTTGTGTTAATACTCAAATTCTTCCCTGCAACTTGAAGATTTTGTTATTTCTTTCTTTTGTACAAAAGTAGCCTCAATATTGATGAGAAAGATGTTTGTAGTCTAATTATTAGGTTATTAGAATATGCTTGTGAATGTGTGAAGATAATAGTTATTGTATGCATATAGTAAGTACTTATTTATTTATTGAAGCAAAGGTTAGGAAATTCCCAGAGTGAAAGAAATTCCCAGTGTTTGCTAAGAAATGACTAACACCAAAAGTAGCAAATATCATAGCCATAAATCCCAAACTTATTACTGCCAACTACTTGTACAGAATCTAGTATACAGCTTTCTGACTTAGTCAATACTTGAAACTTGATACTTTCTTTTGAGAGAAATTGGGTATGTATGCTACAGAGAATTATGCACTCGGCAGACTACTTGACAGTAGTGTTTTACTCCAAACTATAAACATATTATGAATTGTGAAACTGGAAAAGTTTGGCTGTAGGCAACCTACCAACAAGAAAAACTTCTAAGAGACCAAGACATTATTTCTTTTTACAAGGTAGCAGCTGTTGTGATCATGATCTTCATCTACACAAAACAAATTCTTTAAAACATTTATGCTTTAAGAGAAAACATAAGTATGTAAAACAGTGCTGAGATTTCAAATAAGGATAATTGTCATTCAATTCGTACCAGGGTTTTAAATCCACTGATTCTCTTCTTATAAACATTTTATTTTAAGCTACTAACAAAGAATTCTTGAAACTCATTAGAAATATCCTGCATTCTCAAACATAGCACAGAATACTTATAACTCAGAAATGTTTCCAGAATATTTTCTTCTTCAAAGACTACCAAAATCAACTTTGCTGCCTCTTAAGTACTCAAAAAAATTACAAGCTTTCTTTATAATGTTGGTTGAAAATATTGGCTGCACAATAACATTATTGTGTGAATTGTGAGATGCTTGTATTCAATAAATTAAATGGAAACAAATAAGCTTTGATCAAATCACCTTAGTACAGAGACAGATAAATTACTGAGCATTAAAGCATTGTATATTTCAGTTAAATCTCAATATTTCTCTCTCAAAATTGGTCTTTTAATGTTTTCTTTGGTCTGATTTGAATATTCAGCTCAAAAATATATTTCTACCCAATTACGAACTGATCTCTGACTGATTGGTAACATATAAATTGGTAACCTACCACTCAACAACCAATGAATGACAGTTCTTTGCACATATATAAACTTTAGAAAGGCTATATAAAAAACCTCTTGTTTTAGAAATCTCTGCATTTTGCAGCAATACAATTTCGTCTAGAAATAGTGTTCCCAGCAGGTATAATCTCTTTTGAAAGTTTAAACAAAAAAAGCACAAACCAAAATCACACATAAGACATGATAACTGAATATATTGTCATTGATCTCTTAACTATCAATCGTTTCCTCTTACTTCCATTGTATTATTTCTTCTAATAATAACAAAATATTCATAGTTAACAACAGTAACTATTTTCCTTTTCTGTAATTATGGGGTTCCCTTAAGCTTCAGTCACAAACCCACATGACTAAACTACTGAGAGTCATTTCCCTAAATAAGCACTGATGAATGATCTCACAGTGTTTGTGTAAGTTTGAAATATTTTTGTTAATTACTTGGAAAGCAACACCTCAAGCATTCTTCCTTATTCTCTCTCCAGATAATTGTACTGAATAATAATAAGCAGGATCACTACAAATAAAAGTCTACTTTCCCTTGGTGCCCTTAAATGTCTACATTTCTTTTGTGTTGAAAACTAGGGCGGTGGTAGGCTATGATATTTTTCTTGTTCCAGATCCAAGTCTTATTTTTAGATACGTTATTACTTCTGTGGAGACAGAGAAACTCTGCAAAGAGTGTTTGTGTACCACAGTTACATATTTTTTCCATCTGGGGAAAAAAAGAGATTTTCCTCAGTCTCCTTTTAACATATGGAGTTTGTCACATCAATCATTGGTGGAGAACATGTAGTGGCATCTATGTCATGTGGGTGACAGGGCTGTTTTACATAGCATCAGTATTTTAGATTCATGTCTTCCCAATCTACAAAGCATAGACTTTCTACTTAGCAATATCATAGCCCTTCCAAAGAAGAGCTGTCTTTTGTTAAGTATTTTCATCAGAGGTATGTAAAAATGTAACAAACCATCCAAAAGTAATAATCTAGGTACTTCAGCGTACAATCTTTCTCTAGCTTATGTAATAAATTTGAGCTGGGTGCTTAATACATATGGGGATCATCACTAGGGAAACCATTCCCTTGGTACCTAAACTCATATAGAAACCTTATCTTGCTTTTGTGTCTAGCTCAGTGAAATGGCATTTCAGAGAAGAACAGCAAAATTACTAACAAAATATTGTCACATTTATTTGTCTTTTAACTTTAAAGAGTAAGTGGAATCCGTGTTTCATCTCTAGCCCCAAATGGATCGTAACTGGTTTGTTATGCTCTGTAGGTTTCATATGAAAAATCACATACTACCATCATTCTTATGGCTCCTTTCCTACTCAAAAATGATGCCAGCTCTGTAGTATCCCTGTCCTCCTGTCTTCAGGTGCCACAACACTCTTAGCAATTATCATTTACCCTGGTAAGGCACTTACTGCCAGTTACTGTTCAGTCCATTGGCTTGTTGACCTCTCCAAGAAAAGCTAGCCAACTAATTTGAGGTATAAATGGCTGTGATAATTATAATTCAATTTAATTTCCTTTCAGTGATTCACACAAAAATGTTTTGATATCACTGAAACTATTAGCTGAAAGGACCACACGCTGTATAGTGCTGAATGCCTAAAAATTTAGCATTGTGTCCTAGAGGAATTAGGCAGGAGATGAATGCAAAACTGCCAGTTTCTGTAGATGATAATTTCTTAGAATGGAACTGTAACTTCATCCACTAGGAGACTCAGCCTGGAAAGCTTGAATTTTGTCATTTAATTCTTTAAAATTACACATCACAAACTAGATGAGCTGAAGAGGTCACTTCCAACCCCTATCGTTCTGTGATTCTGTTATTGGGCATGCCAGTGATGACAGGTGTGGCAACCAAATCTGTCTGGTTGCCCCTCTCATATGTAAAACCTGACAGGGAAGTTTTTTACATCAGCTATCTGCCTTGTTCTAGCAAACGTTTTCTAGGTTAGACAACCTTCAAACCCCACAGGTAGAATAAACAATGTTACCTTTCTCTTCACGCTTTTTAAATCCTTGAACAGAATATTATCATAGCACAACATGATTAAATGTCCACTTGCCCACAGGAATTCAAATAGTTTCTCCTAAGGCATATCCCACTCTTCATGGACGTGCCCTAGAGTTAAAACTGCATCTGTGACATATAGTTGTAAATATTCATTGAGCAAGAGAAACATCTACTAGTTCAATATCAGAATATTGACAGTGAGATACTCCCTGTTCTGCTGGTGAGAGTCGCTTTGAAACACACCTTTCATCTGCAAAGTTTTACTACCTGAATGCAATATGTTTCAATAAATGAGCCCATCATTTTTGAATGGGGACTCAACATCTACCATCTTTGCAAATAAATACCCAACAACAACAATCCTTAAAATAACAAATTCTCAGACAGTCAGTACAAACAACAAATCCTTTAAGTTTCCCTCACAGAACTCCAAGTGGCAAGGGAAAGCAGAAATCTACTTTGACACTCCCAGAAACAGAAGCAAAAATTAAGAAGTCATTGTCATATAGGTCCCTGGTGAACCTGATGACAACACTTGACAAAGCACATATGTAATAAATGTCCAGGATAAGGAATGTATTCCTGTCACAAGACTTACTGGCACTAATGCTCCTGTAGGAGTTTGTCTAGAAAAGCAAGCTGTCACTGCTGTCTCCGAGTGTCCCTCTCAAAGGAAATGTATCACTTTGTTCGTAGAATGAGATAAATAAAGCCTGAGCACGACATGGAAAAAGACCAAGGAACCTTTAAAGCATGCATACAGTTTCATATCCTTTCTACAGGACTTGTACAAAAATGGATCAAATGACAGAGATATTTGATAAAAGACAAGGCAAAGCATCTGCAAAGAATATGTCTATGACCATCTTGATAGGGAAGCCTCTTGACAAGTTGCCTGCAAATTTTGCAAGCACACAAGCATATGAATGTAGGAAATTGCAAATCTTTCTACATAATGCATTTAGATGGTTTTGCCTGCTTGAAGAAATTGTATGTAAACTGTCTACAAAGATGATTTGTATCCCTGGGTATAACTGTTCCGTTGGGCTTCTGGCAGCAAGCAATTGTTTGTCAGATGTGATGCTCATAAGACTCTTAACTATAGTGATATTAGCAACTGCCTCTGTAATACTTAACACATAAAACAAATTATAACAATATCCTTAAGATTAGCATATAAGTAATAGTGCTATATAAAAACTCATAAAACCAAAATGTATAGCTACAATAACCATATTAAAACAACCATAGTTCTGTTTTAAATAACCATATGAACCACTTTTGGAAGATATCATAGTATTTACTGATTAAGCATAAGGAAAAATCTACTGCTGTCAGAAGAAAGAGATCTATTTCGGTTTCTGTTTTTCTGTAAGTATTGGAAGGCTAACTCATGATAAAAGCCCAGCAGAATAACTCAAGGAGCTTAAATTGTCCTTTGACACTTTAAAAAGAATTAAAACACATCCTTTTCATGCATCCTTTTTGTTTTTTTCCTGAAGACTACAATGATGTATTACAGGCAACAAAAGATTGTGCTGCATATCATTACTTGAACTGTGAATCATCTTCCTTTCAAAGAACTGGACCTCTTGACTGCACTGATGATCTAAAAAGTCAAACTTGCACTGATGCTCAACTGACATAGGAAAATGAATCAGAACAATACATCTCTTTTAAACAATGACAGCATTTAGGGCCTGGGAAACTAGTAGAATGGATTTGCCTGAGCCATAGACAAGACTGGACTTAACAGTTCAAAATATTTTTCTTTGGGTGGAAATTTGAGGAGGAAACCCTTTTTCATCACAGGATTGGTACTTCCAGTCAGTTTAGCAGTTTTGTTTTTTAGTTGTCAGCTGAAGTGCTGAAATGCAGCGAAAATGAAAACAAACAGAAATATTATGTTCCTGAGACCACTAAAAGCTAGAGGCATGATTATCCAAATAAGTGTTACCAGTTAAAAGGCCTTTTGTACCTTTATTGAGGTGTTTAGGGATAGGCACATGTGTGTGGAGGAGAGGAGTTGTGCAGAAGACCCACAGAAAGTCGTAGCCAGCTGTCTCACATACTCCAAAGCCCCTGTCCCTCCCATGATATGGAAGCTCTTAGGAGCCCAGTGAACACAAAGGAGGGATATCTCAGGGATGAGGCAGATAGTTAAGTTTCTACCTTTCCTCTAGCCTTGGGCCCAGTACAGTGACACACTAGCAGACAATCAGGAAAAGCAGAGACAATAAAAGAGGCACCAGCCATTTTTCATTTGCTTATGGACAGGCAACTTATGCTGATACTCTGATGATTACTTTCTATTGAAGGAATCACCTTCTGAACCACTCTCCTCAATCATTTCACTGTACACTAAATTCCGTTTGCTGTGTCAGATCTTCAATTTTTTCAATGCCACTAACACAATTTTCCAGAGCAGCAGCATTAGCTCAGCTTCCTCATTTTGTCTCTTGTGCCTCATAGTTCAATTCATAGGCGGAAATAAAGACTTGTTAGAAGTTGCCTCCTTCCCCCTAGGATAATCGTAATCTAAACCCAAGGGCAGAATCTGGGCCTGACCTCCAGGCTTTTTCTCCCAAGAGTTGACACATCAGCAGACGATCCATAAAAGTCATACCACTGTCATTGAATAAAAAGCAATTTGCACTATAAAAGAAGATTCCCAGCAAGGAAAGATTCACAAAGATATCCGAAAAGGGAGTATGCTGATTTTCTGTCTGATAAAAATGGGAGGAGAAAAAACACACACAAACCTCCAAAGTACCACATGAACAGAAAATTTCAAACCAGTATAAAGAAAATTGAAATAATTTTGCATTAATTCATTTCTGAATCCTTCTGCACATTCACATTTAGCAGTTATATCCACCTTATACAATCAATAAAATATATCAAATGTTGTAAAAAACCTAGGAAATCATCTGTGTTTATATGAAAATATTATGGACTATTGTGTCCATTTCTGTGCCCTCGGTTCAAGAAGGACAGGGAGCTGCTGGAGAAAGTTCAGTGCAGGGCCACAAAGATGATGCAGGGACTAGAGCATCTTCCTTATGATGAAAGGTTGAGGGAGCTGGGGCTCTTCAGCTTGGAGGATTACTGAGGAATGACCTCAGTAATGTTTACAAATATGTAAAGGGCCTGTGTCAGGAGGATGGAGCCAGGCTGTTCTCAATGATGTCCAATGATAGGACAAGGGGCAATGAGTACAAACAGGAATATAAGAGGCTCCAAAGAAACACAAGGAAAAACTTCTTCATTGTGAGGGTGAGGGAGCACTGGAACGGCCTGCTCAGTTGGGTTTTGGAGTCTCCTTCTCTGGAGATATTTAAAGCCCACCTGGACAAGTTGCCATGTGACCTACTCTAAGTGGTCCTGCTCTGGCAAGGGGGTTGGATTGGGTGGTCTTTCGAGGTCTCCTCCAACCCTTAAGATTCTGTGAAAAATAGAATTTTTTTATTTTGGGTAGAATAGGAGATTCATAAAGTCCCTCTGCCCCCCATTGTGTGGACATTTTAGATCTGCTTAACAGTAACAGACCCAGCACAGCATTACTTTCATCACGATGTTTGTCTTAGTGTTGTTTAAATGAACTTCATTGAGATTTAACCATTACTGAGTCCTCAAAAATATCTACAGAGTAATTTCAAGTTCAGTTAGCAACTAAGAGCTCAGGACATGACTGTGTCATCAGAATAAAAATCAACATTGCACTCAGTGCACTGACTTGTCAGTTCATTTACAGAGATCATAAATAACAATGGTCCAAGGATAGATCCCTGAGGTACTTCTCTAATGACATCCATTAAATCTGACATGATGCTGTTTAACGCAAGCTGTAGTGTCCTCCCAAGTAGCTAGCACCCAGTTAATTACAGATGATTCCATACCTAATCCACTCAATTTATCCTGTAAAAGAACATAATATATGAAATAGACAGTAAAAAACAAATTTAAATACACTCCGTACACATTCCTTGGAAACAAGTCATACTTAATTTGCAATGTTTCAAAGCATCTGATTTTCTCATCCGGAATCAATCATAAACATTCTAATATTATTCTGGTCAAGAGTCCCTGATTATTGGTATGGCAAACCAACACAGGATCCTGTCTCCATGCTGTTGAATCGCCAGCACGGAGTGCTCTGTGGGAGCACACCCAAACTAGATCACTAGTACTCAAACTGTGCCTCTTCCAGTCATGCTACACAGATTCTGGGTAATCTGCAAGTCCAAGCAAGGCAAGCCTGGCTTCTGCTGAGTCTCACTTGCTCTGCATGCAGTCTGTGCTGCCACACTTCTCTCCAGGGAACAGTGGAAAATGCTGAGCAAACATACTGGTGCTAAGAGGGCATCAATACTTCTCTTGGAGATGAAGAAAAGAAGCTGATGTGATTCCCAGTGACAACCAGGAAGTGTGAGGGAGGGAGAAAGGTGAGAAAGAGAGGGAGACACTGTCTTGGCTTGCTCTCCCACTTAAGAATGAAAGGAGAGTAAGATGTCTCCATGGCAACCACCAGAAAGCATGGAAAAGCAGAGAGCAACAATGAATATAATAAGATTAAAAGAGGTCACTTGGATCATCAAATAGTCCCCCCAGATCTCAGGCAATCATGTAATAATGGCCGCTTAGTCTGGAGGCACTCTGTGGAACAAGTACTGTATATCCACACATCATAAACTTCTTCTCAATTTATGACTAATTTAAGATTTGTAGTTTACTTTTTTTAAAAATGATAAAGATTAATGGTTATACTCTGAAGGACAAAAGATTCCCGTGATATGAAGGAATCTGATGGATCTGTTGGGTGATTTTGGGATAAGCACTTCCTGCTGTTGAGTAAAGTAAGCATAACAAACCCCTCACACCTGCCCTCGGTAGTCTGATCACTGGGAGAAGAACTTCTCAATTGCAAATTTAGGAACCACATTTAACCCTCTGGATGTAAGCAAGATGCATCAGTGAGATTTCTGAACACTGAAAGAAATACCAGTTCACCCCATGCAAATGAATCTCATCTCTGACAACATACCGGTATGGACTGATACAGAAGGTAGTTGTTTCTTAAAGGTATTGGTGAAAATGAAAAAAAGAAAAAGGCAAGGGGAAACCCACACATCAGGTTTTAGTTGCAACTCTCAATTCACTTCCAGAAAGTGTCCAGACACCACAGTTGTGAATAAGATATAAGGCTTGCAAGAGAAGGAGCAATTTACTTCTCTCACTGGTGAGTGGATGAGATTTCTCCGAGGGCAGAGAAGGAACACATTCACATGCTCCTCCTAATAGCCAGAGGATAGGAGATAAATCTAGCTGCAATTTGCTAAACAGAACAAAATCAAGATACTCAGTCTGAAATTGAATGATGTGCTACACCTTTAGAAATATGCTGAGTGTTGTCATTTCCCTCTGATATTGGAAGGAAATGTGGGGGAGACGCTAGTGCTTGTAATTTAATGTACTTACACTTGTTATTTAGAGACCAGTGACTTTTAATTTTCAAATACACTCCCATAGTTATATATTGCTTTCAAAACCACAGTGATGAAAAAGTAGACAATACATGGAATAAGTCTTCACTAAATTGACACTGACCTGAGCTGCGGTTCAGGGTGAAAATCTATAACTAATCCGTGTGTGCTCTGTGTGACTGGGGCTAGGAAATAAAGACACTTCTCTTATCTACATTCCTATCCATCACACCTTATTAGAGAGAGTACTTCATGTTTCAAAACCGCATATTTCATGAGATCCTGAAGGATCCCAGTGCCCCAATAAATAAACAAAAAAACCAAGTATATTACTTATGCATTTGTAGGACAGATTTTGAATTGGCATTCTTACATTGTATGATGGTTTGTGCTGCATTTTGTTGCTGTTGCAACCGTTTCTCAAATAGCAGGTTATATCTAATTGGCCAATTTGCATACCCTTTATGCCTGTCACATTGCTACCTGTGACACTTCCTCCAGGAGTGACTTGAAAGTGCAAGTTATATTCACATTGTAATTTCTGACTACAGGACACTCAGGAAAGGCAGCTCAGCTGAAAGTCTGAAGTCAGTATGCATAAGATACAGTTTTCCCACCCTTGTGTGAAATCCAGCTAAGCTTTATGGCTGCTTTACTCCAGAAAGAGATAATCCACATGGCAGAATCAATTTCAGTTGATATGCCTTAACCTTCCTAAGTCCTTCTACAGACATGGACTTCATTTGTGTTTTACCAACTCTGCCCTTCCTTCCTCTGCAGGTATCTGTCAGACTTCTGTATGTCAGCTATTCCTGTAGCTGTTTTCTTTCTACTGATACTTTCTACAGTTGTGGCAGATTGCATTGTTTTTTCTTTCCTATTGAAGGGCGGGGGGTGAAATTTAACATGTTAGCTTCTTTTCAGTATGCTTGGCAGCAAGGCATATGTGCTTTTACCTCCCACACTATTTTCTCCATCCTCTGTATTACTGTTTGTAACAGATGTTTTCTCTGGCCTTTGCTTCTTCCTGTTGCAGAGTCCCTTGCTTCCACCTTGTCATTTCAAAGACTCAGACAGCTTCTTTTACCAACATTAATGCCATTGCATGTGCTAACAAAAACATCACACACATGCACAGGCATGTATGATGTGTGTCCCAGCACTACCATTGCACCAAAGACTTACAATCCCCATTGGGGTAGAGCCAAGGAAACCCAACAAGCACACCTTTGTCTCATTCATGCATTATATCAGCACTGGCTTTGCACCAGAATTTTCACACAGAAACTCATCTTGCTATAATTAATCACTCCTCCAATATTTTCTCAGCAAGACCTTTTTTCTTCTTCTTCTTTTTTTGTTTTGTTCAGTAAAAAGGAAATATTTCCAATTCCACAGCAACTAACCAAGTGATAAATCCACTAATGAGGGGCAAAAGCAGGATGCATAGCATGCCTGGATAAGGAGAGAAGTGTTGTTGCCTTATGCTTCTCTTACTTTAATAATCTCTCTTTAACAGAAAAGCACATATTGGAAGTTCAATACACAGCCTTGGGCTTTAAACTTCTCCTTGTCCTACAGGGGATTTCCTGCCCTGTCGGGTGAATTCCACTTAATAATACTGAATTCCTGTAGCAGAACAATTCCTTCCTGTGGGAATTTAAAGACTTCAAGACTGTTTATTATATTTTAACTGGTGATTTTCCCTGCAGCTTCAACTGTATTTGGTTTAATTTCATAGAAAATGTTTATTCCCTTCTTATATTTTTTCCTCCAGTCTCCTCAACTCACTTCTACCTTGCCCACAAAGATAAGAAAAGTTACTTTGAGTTCGCATTATCTAACCAATATGTAGGATGCACTTAAACCCCCCCACAGAGAGGTGTTATTTGCAAAATGTATTACCTTTTCTTCTCTTCAAACACTGCGTGTAATCTCTCCCTTGCTCAAGTCTCTCCGGTGTGACATAGGTAAATTTCACAATAACAAAGCAAGCTCAAACACTGCCTCGCTGTACATTATATGCCCTCCAGGAGACTTTACCTCATATGTGGTTATTTTGGACCTGTAACAAAACAAGCACCACAGCTCTATACAAATAAATTTGTGTACTCTTGCTTCAGTTAAATAATATTTTTATTATTCCTAAAATAAGAGATCTGGAAGTATTTTAATATTAAATTATTGTTTCCATGTGGCCTAAGCAGCAGAACAGGGTTAGTAAACACCTGGCTCTTGATCTGTGTGCAAATCACAAACAGTTCAGGCGCCCCCAACCCAGACCTTGCATAACCAGCTGCAGAATATAGGAGCTGCTGGAAAATGCAGCCCCTCAGGACAGAGAAGAAACTAGCCAACAAAGGGAGTATTGAACTCAGTGCTGCTAATTCACCTTGGGACCTCCTCAATGGACATCTAGCACAGAGCCAGCCCCTGACACAGCCATTATCATCTCTTGTGGACCTCTAAAGAGGCTTGTGTATGTTTTACAGTTGTCAGCTATGAGATGGTGGCTCATCCATGTAGGAAGCACAGTTACCTTCAACCTAAAGTACTATTGCTACATTATTGTAGCAATGCAGCACCAGCAGTAGGGAAAGAGTAAACCAACAATTTGCCTTGATACTTACTTCAGATAGGAGACCACAGCAGAACAGACTAGGCTCTAGGCTCGCATGAGACAAGACAAGGAAGGGAAGTGTGTGGTTGAAGGACATATGCCCATATATAAGACTTAACGCTGAGACACCTTACATTGGGGAAAAACATGTGCCCATAAGTAGATTCTTACTGCAAGGCTTCCTGTATCACACTCTCATATTTTTTAATTTAATATAGGAAATATTTTGTCTGCATAAAAAAAATAGTTTAAGAAAAAAATATTTATGTAATGCCAAACAGTGCATTACAAATGTAATCATGTAAAGCATGGAAGGTCACCATTCTCTTTTCAGTTCCACACGTGCAAATCTGAAGTAATGGAATTAAGTTAGAGAAGTTTATCTCATAGTGAGAAACCTCTCTCTCTACTAAAGATAGAGATTCAGCATAAGTAATTTGAGTACCTCTAGAAATCTCAGTGAAAAAATAACGTGCATCACAATATTAAGACTTTATTTATGGTGCACTTAACGTTATACAGATTTCTATTTAAAATATATTTAGGTGACGATGAAACATCCATCAAATAATACATACGTAGATTATCTGATAAAATATATTTGAATTTCTACTTAAACATTTTAACTTTTAGTTGAAACACTAACCAAAACCATAGATCTAAAAATCCATACACTTCAAAAGAGACTCAATTTTGATACTGATTCTGTAGTCTGGCACCATCTTTGAGGCATGTAACTGATGATATTTGTTGAAATGCTATTTGAAGTCAAACATTTCCTCACTGTACATCATGAAATATATATTTTTTTTTTGCTTAACTACATTTTTTTACCCCAGCAGTTTGTTAAAAAGAAAGAAAAAAACCCAGCAAATACACATTAATAAAGTTGGCAACAAAAGCACAGCAATCTTATAATGCAGATTAACATACAAACTGTTATAGTATATTTTTTCTTTTAATCTCAGAGATAGTACAGAATAATATAGACCAGTTTGTTATATAACATAAGAGTTTTAATACCGAGGTGTGCTTAGTGATATAATTTTTCCATCTGCAATCTCCTTGATTCTAATGAATGCAACATTTTTACTCAAATGTTAAAAATAACAGCATAGTATAACAATCCAAATTAAAGGAACCATTTTCAATGTAAGGCATAAGGTTTTATATTTGGTCCAGACTGGCAAAACAAAGCTTTATTTAATATTTGATGTTGTAAGACATTTTTATTACCATGTAAAGTTTCAGAAACATTTCTGAACTATAGAAAACAGTTTCAAGTTAAGAACTGAGGTTCTGGATCCACTTCAAGGCTAGCAAAAATAAAATAATACTTGAAGTTTAGATCTCTCTGAAGGCCATGAAAAATCCTTTGATATTTTCACTTTGAAAATAGTTCACTTACAAATTTTAACTACAGCACAGATAACCATCTGATGGCTGCTCAGCAGATCACGTGAAAGGAAATCAGCTTCAGTCTATAACATTTAGGTAGTACTCAGGAGCCACATTAGTTAGCTGAAAAACCACAACACTTCTTATCACCAATGTAATATGCATCTTGATCTGAATGGCTCAGGTTTCTGTAAGTATCTCTTTTCCATATTAAGTATGCCTTCATGCTTTCGAAGTTATTAGCAGTTTAGATTATGCAAGCTCAACTTCATTTTATTGGCATATACATCCCCCAATATTTTAAAATGGTTCCCTTAGTAACTGTATCCTGATGGAAAATGCAGACTTCCTACTTGCAGACCAAATAAGAAAACAACACACTAGTTGACATCTGTCTGCATGATATCATATAGATTACAGGAAAAATAAATTTACTTGGCAAACAAAACAATAGGAGAAAGAAATCTATTGGTAGGTGGTTTATTGTTGACAAACACTGTCCTATATGGTGAAAAAGCTTCCTTTTCTATCAATAACTACAAATATGAAATATCGAAAATATATATTATGATTGTGGAGAGAGGGAAGAAACTAACAAAAATATATTGTTCTCACTCTAAGGTGTTATATTGGAAGATAAACTTTATTTGTATTTTAATATTTCTGGATGCACTGTCATTTACTTTTATTTTTTTTTTTAATGTAAGTTATGCCAATAGTTTAAAGAAAAGAGATTTTTTGCACACAACTTAAAGTCTTTTTACTGCCAAGTAATATAAAGCAGTCCAAATTTAAATGAGAATTGGGTCACTATCCTTTAAAATCGTATTACCTTCCAAACCATGGAGTCAATTTACATTTGTACAGAAAAAATTGCAACATAGTCAGACTCAGATAGAAATACTTTGTGCTTATGTATTTTCAATCTCTTTTTCACAAGTACAAAACCCTACACAATGGGCAAGAGTGGTGAAGAAGACCTTTGAAACCTAAATTAAAAAAATATTAGTAAATAATAACTGTGTATTTAAGAATGAGAAGTATTTAAGACCAGAGTACAGCAATCAAAAGTTTCTGAACACGAGACGTTAAGATCAATATGCCATCATGCTATTTTGTATCCAGTTTCAATTTAAATCCTAAGAGATACAATGGACACTGTATTTCTAAAGAACCTAATTGTGTAAAAAGGTTGATTGATAGCTTCAAAAGAAGCTTGAGCTCCCCTAACTTGCGTGAGAATATGCCCCATGTGCACACAACCATCTTATCTGGCATTCTCCTCTCTTTTATCAGTTTTTTGGTCTATTTTATTTTTCAACACTGATGTTATTTTTACTTAATTTAGAATTTTATAACAGCTAAACTATTGTACTGAAAAGAGGTATTTAAATAGTTGATATTGAAACTCCTGTTTCAATGTTTTCAGCTAGCACAAGCACTTCATCCAAACTGTACTTTTACTGACACTCTGCATTGTCTTGCAATACTGTGCTGGACTGTTTGCATTCATGAGTGCATCCTTTGCAACCATAAAGATTGGAAAAAATTGATGACAGAAAAGGCTAGCAAAGCAAAATAACCACACCATTTCCCACCTTCAATAGCTGCTATTTTTATTATTTCACATGTTAGAACAGAGACTTGATTTACTGTTCAAAAGTTTCAGCTAATCTCCCCATGATCAGACCTGGTGTGATACTGGATGAATAGCTGAAGGATTCTGTGTGCCTAAAAGATACCTGACTGAGGCCCAGACAAACTCACTCCCCAGGACCTACATCAGAAAGGTATCTTCTGAGGCTAGACTGTACAGAAAACTCAGACTAACATCTACAGTTTAGGTCAAATTTGATAGGAGAAGGCTGAGCACTATCAGATTTATACTCTTTCTAAGACTCAAATATCTATGCGTAACAGCAGAGTGAATCTGCACTTCACTTCCTTGCCTGTAAATGGGTGAGAATATTTCCCACCTCACAAGGCTGTTGTGAATACACAACTGTTCACTGTTTTCACATTTTAGAGTATCACAGTTGCAGAGAAGAGTGAGACAAGAGATGTAACAACATCTGCAGATGACATGGATAATAAGTCAGCACTCCCATCACAATCCAGTATCAGTTCTTTGGAGACTGCACTCCCTCTAAGTGATCCTGAGTTTAACAGTCATAAACATTGGATTAGTAAAAAAGTCAAACAGGAAAAGGAGACAGAGTAAATTTACCAGAGTTTCTATTTATACTGAAGATACATCGATGTATCAACATGAAAGGAAAAACAGAGAAGGAAAGTTGGCAGTAACAACTTACTTCAAAAAAATATTTTCATATTTGTCTCTGCAGGAGAAACTTTTTCAACATTCATGTGTTAAGCTTCATTTAGAGTCTGGATGGTCGTGTCCATGTTCGCTTGCAAATAAAATATTATTTATGGGCTGATCTCACAAATATTTACTACTGAACATATGGGTGAATGTTCAGCTGGTGTAAATCAGCAGAACCACCAATCTCATTTACATTAGCTGAGGCTCCAGCATGTTATGTTTATTACATTAGGGACCCATTCGTATGGACAGGATTTACCCTGGTAAGCATCCATAGGTTGGTTAATCAAATCTACAGGTTGAAGATGACTGCAGAATCCCTCCCCTACTTATGCTTTGTGCAACGCAGAGCTTCAAACTGTCATTTAACAAACATTTTGTTGTACATTACATACAGATTTAAGATCGATGTTCTATTCCTGATATTTTAATTAAAAAAAATACTGAAAAATTAAAAATATTAGTTTTTAAACTCTTAATTAAACATTCACATAAAGCACTCAGCAGTGCACACTGTAGGTCATAAAGGTGTGAGCCGTAGTATAATCCAGAGCATTTTCTGGATAGGGCAGTAATCCTTTGGCTGCCATTCAGGATGCTCAACACCTCATAGGATTAACTTAGCAACACTGATGTGGAATCAACAACTTGTCAGAATTTTATACCAACATAGTGTGGGTTTCCTTAAAGACCTTCTTTCTCAAAAGAAGAAAGTGTTTTCCTTTGTGTTAAGAGCTATGGTAAAGTCTTCTACCATAACATTCACAGTGGTCCCTTCCTATATGTGAATTAGCTTTGCATCATTATTTTTTTTTTTTAAAAAAAACAAACAAATCAAACCCCAAGGTGCATTAGTACCTTGAATTGCCTAATGCAATTAATAAAACTAATGCAGTCTGAAACAGAAGTTAAGTAACAATAGAAGTTCCATACCTTTGTCATTCACAGCGTATATAACCACAAACAGCAACATTTTATTGCTAGATTTGCCTATCCACTACACAAACAAGTTATTACATACCATGCAGGATGATTGAAGGTAAAACTGAATTTTCTCCCCACTCCACACCCCTTTCCCATTCTGTCATTTCTCATTTTCTCTCAATTATCATATTTTCCATATTGCTTCCTGCAGCATTTAAGGCTTACATTTTGAACCATGGATCAAATACTTAAAAAGCTTATTTCCCTCCAGGTTTTCAGTCTTTCACTCTTTTTTTTCCCTTTCATTTTCCAGACAACTATTCAAAGCTGTTGCTAGAGTAAGTAGTAATAAAAGGTAGCAGACAACTGACCTCCACTATATTTCTGGAAAAGTAATTAGTGAAGTTCTCTAGAGACCTGGAGACATGGGTGATATATTTCCACCTGTAGGTGGTTTAGAAAGGCATATTTTACAACACCCACACAGTCATAATCAACTTACATATTTTAATGTAGAAGCAGTATAACAATGTTAGATGGAAATGTGTTTTTTAAGCAACATATTTCAGTTTTCTTGGACTGATAATGTCTCCTTTAAAACATCTATTATTATGGACCCAATGTCACAAAGACAACTGATGGCAGATGCAGACATAATCAACTGAAGTTTTCAACACTCCTTATCTCATCCCCAACAACCAATAACAGTCTCCCTGCTAGGATTTTGCAATAGAAGAAACAAAGTAAACAAGGCACACTCATTTTTCATGTTCTCCTTTGGGGATTTTTTCTTGTCATCATCACTGCATGTATTTACCCCTTCATAAGTGAGACCTAGGAGCTGTCTTCAAAACAATATTTCAGGTAAAATGTTGAAAAAAGTGTGATTGCCAGTCAGTGTTTTCAACCAAGACATCTTATTTCCTCTTTTAAGACTAAAAGTAAATTTTAAGTATCTTTGAAATCATGTCCTTTGAGTACATACAAATTTCTAAAAAAGGCAAGGATTTCAGATTTGCCCCTTTTTTTTCCTATTTAAAAGGAAAAAAATAATTTTCTTCTCAATGATCTGATTTTTACCTACTTGTATATATAGTAGAGTTGGGAATGCCCAGTATATGTCAGGTCCAAAATTTAGTTCAGTAAGCTGTTCTACTCTCACAAATCCCTGGATTTACACTCAGTATACTTTTTTAGTGATTTATTGCAACAGAAGAACTTGTATGAGCTTTTGTATTTATTTTAATCAGAAATGGGGCAAGGAATGGAAGAACGTAAGCATCAGAAGTGAATTCAAAGAACAGTTCCAGGGAAGTACGAATCAATTTCTGATTGCATGAACACAGGACAAAGCTTGGAAATAGTTCTTGATTAATAATGATCATGTTATGAATAGATTTACCAGAAGGAGGAATGCAAATCAAAGATTACATGATGATTTTTATGACAAGCCCTCGGGACTAGAGTCCAGATTGATATGTCTTGAAAACCTTACAGAGGTATTGATCTGTGATTTGAAATCTGTGAGAGCAATCAGTTTCTGGCATTAATTGTATAAAGATTTCTCTTCACATATCTCTTTCTGCTTCTAATTGATCTTTTTTTAAAAACTAAAAATTATATTCCCAGAAGCAAGATTGCAAGGGAGATTTCTTTATACTGGTGAGAACAACACCTATTCTGCACAAGCCTGAGGAGACATAGTCCCATTTTTGTTTCAAAAGGCATATAACAATCACAGTACAGTTGACCTGTCCCATTTTATTTGTCAGAATGCCATACTACAACAGCTGCACAGGTTTGTGACTGGAGCTGACTTGGCCTGACCAAGTGAGATTAAGTTGCCTCACAGGCAAAGGAGCCTGCACTCACTTACATTTATCCATCTAGATACAACTAAAAAAACAGGTAGAGCTGGACTGTAAAAATAAAACTCAAAACCAGACCAGGAGTAAATGAAGGCAAGGACTTCTGGTTATTTCAATGATGAACTTAAGTTGGTTGTTAAATTGGGCTTTTTGTTAGATTTGTCATTATTGTTGTTGTTGTTTGGGATTTTTTTTTTCTTTCTTTCTTTTTGGTATAGCGTGCTTGTTTTTAAATTTGACTGCACTGCTTATAGACATATAGCTTGTTGGGGTCTAGAGACCCTTAATAGATCTTCATGTGTGATGTTACATTTTCTGATTTAGTTGCCTTAGTTATAATAAGATGTCATTTTTAATCAATGGATCCTACTATATTTTCAAAGGAAAATTCAAAACAAATTTGTCACTGAGAGAAATAATTTATAGAAAGCTATAGTGACTTGCTAGGATGATGCAGCAGATCTGTAGCTAACCTGAGAATAAAATCCATGTCTTTCACTTCTCAGAGTATGTGCATCCTGTGACTGTACATTTTCACAAGTAGCATAGCCATGAATGCAGCAAAGGATAAAAGATCCAAATTCCTTAAGGTTTCACAGACTAAATTGGATGATCCTGCAAGAGTGCTATTACAAAGACACACACTTTCATTCCTGTCTCCATGCATCGATGTCTCTTTTCATGTCCTCTGTATGCTGTCCAACCTCTCAGATCTATAACCCCAATACTCAAAAGTAGGTGTACAATGACACAGCTGAAAGTTTCAAACACCTTATATAAGCATACTAACTCCCCATCTTAGGCTCTGCTGATACACTCACAATGCTTTTGTGCAAGCCTCGGTTAGAAAACTCGTTATGTAAGTTGGTTACACGTAAAGTGAGCATTCATCATGTACTCTGCCATATGAGGCAGGGTGCAATCTGAATACATGTATGAAGCTATTTTTCCCCTCACAAATATTTCCCTGTAAAAATAACTCTTCCACCTGTGAAAACTGCTTTGAGTTTTCTTTGTAAGCCCAAGGTGAAAAGAAAAATGTTTTGCTTTTTCACAAAACTAAGAAAATAGGATTTCCCTCTGTAGCTGAGAAAACATTTCTGTTCAGCTGTCACACTGTGCATTTGAATAACTATAAGCCAAATTTTGCATTTGGATTGTGCATTATTCCTGCTCATTTTAAATAGGTTTCATCTAAGCGTTGCATTTGACCTATTTTTTTCTCAGGAGCACACACAGAGGAAAGATACAGGAAGAAGTGATGAGATCAATTCACAGTTGATTCAAATGACTGTGGAGCCACTAAACCTAGAACACAGTCTCACCAAAAAAAAAAAAAATTCTTCAAGATCTGAATTGCCAAATATTGTTGGTTAATTCTCAAACTGTTACAGAGTTTTGTTTCAGTTCTACATCTCATGAATTTGTTATGACTTTGTATATATTTGCCTAAATAAATTTCCTTCTATAATTTTACCAAACACAGCTATAAGGTACTGTATATTAGAGTTATTCAAATCAATGGACAGATTCAAAGAACTGAACCTAAAGGTGAGTTAGCTGAACATGAGGTATGACTTTGGGTACAAAGTTAAAAGTTTGGAGTTCTTGCTTTAATTTTTTGTCATACACAGAGCACAACTAGGGCATCTCTTCACTCACAGGTTTTCCTAACAAACTGCACTGAGCCATGTGGCATAAGAGATCTGCATTTACTGACATAAAATCTTTTTCTCCATTCATATAAAATTTTGGGACTAGCACAGACGCTGAATGGAGTTTATATCCCTCCTTCATCTTCTAGTCATTGCTTGCTTATCTGTTATAGTAGCAGTTTGGTTGAAGCTGTTCTGTTCACATCACCCATATTCCTAATCTGTTATGCCCTGAGGGAAAAAATGAAATGTACCCTGTGCACATCCATGCAGCAGTCAACCACAGAGGAGAGACTTCAGGATTCAGAGAAATTTTCATCTTATTAGACTGTATAAAATAGCTACTGAAAACTCACAGTAACATGAGGAAACCAGATTAGTTAACTAATCTAACAATGGTTTTACAAACTCAGTTTCATTCTGTACTGCTAAAATTTTGCATTGATAAGTAGATTTTGAGACAGTGTTTCTAATAATAGCTACATCCTTGCTGAACAGAAATGTACTACTTTGTTTCTTTTCTAGAATAATCCTTTGTTTCTTACACATAAATGAGAACTATTTTCACAACTTCTAACTCTTCATTGCTAACCTATCTTAAGCAAGCTCTCAGAAAGACTCACCGAAGACACCATTTCCCTAGCTATCTACATCCAAACTTTGGAATTTAACGCATTCAAGCTTGGCGCTCTGTCAAAGTTAATAGTCAAAATTACTTAATTATCTTCTCTAGTATGATGGTAAAACCTTTTAACATTTCAGTTTTCCCCAAAGGGAGTGTATTGCAGTTTCTGGAATGCTGCCTTCATCTTCTTTTGGGAATACTTAGACAAAGAATTCATTTTGCTCTCAGCTAAATGAACCTTATGCTCTCCCTCTGTAGCCATACTGTCTCTGTTTGACTGTTTTACTTGAAGCATACACATCTATATTGAGATATGTAGTAAATTCAGTGGTATGTTCTGTTTGTCAGATTCCTGTCTCACTTGCAGTGATGCAAGTCACAATGTAAGTAATTTTGTTGAGCTAATCAGAATTACTTAAGTTCTGCAATGTTATAATATTTTAAATTCTCTCTGACTCATCCCCTATACATGCTGAGGTTGTTCATGGCTACTTAAATTAGAGCAACACTATGATGGCTCTAAACTTACCAGAAGATCTAACATATCTAAGTTAGACTCTCCATCACCTTGCTCCTACAAAGTCATCTACATCAGATCATAGTGAGAGATACTAGGTATAAACAGTGATGATAAGAATAATCTACTGACTAGGCGTTGAAATTGTGGCAAAAAGAAACTTCTTTATGGCACACTGCAATCTTTACATAAAGAGAGTCAAGCTAAGAGTATAGGACTGTAGTATCCTAATAACAAATCCAAAAATCAGAGGTCACTGATGATAACAGTCACCCATGATTAAGTTTTGTAAATCATGTCTTTCTTAATTGTTGGAGAGAGCACTACCAGAGAAATGACGGACACCAATATGGTTAGGTCATAACTCAAATTTTACTAACAAGCATCAGACTTTTATAATCAGCAGCAAAGCTAGCATGTTTACACTACTTCTAATTGGTCCTTTCTCTAAAAGCCAGGTGCACTTTCTGTGATAAGCCTTGCGGTTTCGCATACTGCTTCAACCTCCTCCTTGCTCGAGGTTGTTATCATTCTTTCTTTTCTCACAGTCCAGAGCTGCTCAAGGACAATCTGCACATTAGTTCTCAAAGCATGGGTTGTTCACTGTTCACAGGTGTCAAAGCATGGGTTGTTCACTGTTACCAGGCCATGGCCTCTATCAGTTAGAAATTCCTCCACACTTAATCCTTCATTTTCCATTTCTGTGTTCATTATTCCTTCAGCTCTACAGTCTAACATTTTGAAAGTTTAAGCATAAACCAGAATTCATATCTAAGAATAGTTTTGTCTGCAAGAGGTTAAACACAATCACTCCAACTGAATATACCAGGAAGTTAAAGGTCTTTGAAGTCTAATTCAGGTACAGAATTTGGCTCATCCATCACAAACACAAAGACGTGTTTTCAGTCACAATACTTTTCTGTTTTTCATTCAGATCAATTCCTTCCTTCAGGTCAATCTCTCCAGAAACCCTGCTTTTTTCCCCCCACATACTTGGTAAGACAACTAATTGTTTATATTTACTTCTTCCTTTCAAATTAAAGTTTTTATTCTCCTCCTCTCCATTTTCCATTTGAAATATAGGGATATGTTTACACATACTTTTAAATGGCAGAGGGAACACGACAACTATAGCAGCACTAAATCCCATACAAAAAAACTACTTATTTTACAGATCATCTCTGTATGATGATGGCAAAACTAGCTAAAACAGATTTGCTTCCCAAGCTTAAGTTAACTCACTTCTAAAGTGGCTTAGATACTTTGAAGTTTGGTCATTGTTGTGATTTAAATCCAGCCAACAATGAAACACTCCAGGGCCACTCACTCACGCCCCACCCCTACGCACACACACACCTCCCATAGGCTGATGAAGGATCCATGGAGATGGGAGGAGAAAAGATAACCTTGTGGATCAAGACAAGGGCAGGGAGGTCTCAGTTTTGGGCAAAAGAGACTTGACTACTCAACTTAGGGAAGAAAACAAGATCAATTTCATCTACTACTGACTACAAACAGAACAGACAAAGTGAAAACAGAGAAGGATGATAATAAAAATACCGCCAGCACTTTAAGATCTCCTTCCCCCATCCCTTTCTTCTTCCTGGGCTCAGCTCCCTGCTTCCAGTATCTCAACCTCCTTCCATCCTCAGCAGTGCAGGGAGGTAGAGAATGGGGTATGTGATCAGTGCCTCACAAATAGTCTCTGTCGCTTCATTCTTCTCAGAGGAGAACTCCTCACATTCTTCTCCTGTTCCAATGTGAGCTCCCTCCCATGGGAGACAGTCCTCAGTGAATCTCTCTGATATGACTTCTTCCCAAGTGCTGCAGCTTCTTACATGGGACTCAATGCTGCCTCACCACAAAGTCACAGCCTCCTCTGGACTTGGAGTTCTACAAAAGCTGCCAGCAAATCTCAACTTCACCATTCCTCTCCATGGGTTGCATGAAGACAGCTGCCATCTCACTGGGAGATGCAGGAGAGGACCTGCTCCAGCACACCTCCTCCTTTCTTCTCTCACCAATCTTGGGGTCCTCATAGTTGCACATCCTTCCACTACCTCCCAGAAACAACAATGGCTTCTTAAAAAGTGATTGTGGAGGTACCCAATTGGCTCAATCTCACAGGTGGGTCTGACTTAGAAATGGGGAAAGTTTTGAGCAACTTCTTACAAGAACCACCATTACAGCTGCTTCCACATTACCACAAATATCTCTATACAAACTCAACATAGTCATAAATAATACTGATTGTCAGATTTTTCCTTCTGTGCACTTACTAATTTTTCATTTTATTAATAAAAGCAATACTTGGTCCTTATTAGCAAAGTTCAAGTTGTGTCCTCATAACTACAGAATTCTGCTTCTGGCCCTCCATCCTACTGCCAGATGCCTCCGGCACTTTATGAGTAAGATGTACAAGCTGAACCACTGGTACCAGGATATCTATGCTGCACAATTTAGAGAGAAGCTTTACTACTCACCCCTTTGTCAATTGGCTGTCCCACAGAAGGACTCCACAAACAAGAAAAGTGCAGTCAGTGATCACACATGGATCACTTTTATTAGGCCAAAAGAGAAACAACCTTGTGAAAGGACATCCTTTCAAAAGTAGCTAAATCTGCTGATGACACAGACCTGAGAACTAGTAAATACAGAGGAACAGAGCAAACAAAGTCATAATGATTTGGATAGAATTAGGCTTATGGGATGCTAAGTAGTTTATGCAATTCCATGTAAAGAAGTAAAAGGTAATGAGGCTAGGGACCAAAAATAATCACTGAGACTGAAGTCTAAATTAAAGCACAGCACAGAACACAGACCAGGAAAAGGAAGCAGGAATAGGATAGTTTAAAGTGTTTTCCACTATCATGCACAATATTTGGCAGCAATAAAAAGGCAAACAAAAGTTCAGAGCAGGAAATTGGATAAGGTAGAGGGGAGAGAATAAAGAAGGAATTATAATTTATCAATGGAAGGCATTCTGGCACCAGATGAAAGAAAATCGAGGCCATATGTGGGACATTGTGTGCAATACTGATCACCATATTACACTACAGAGAGGATATCACTAGGATGAAATAAAACACTAGATGGACATCAAAATATCTTACAACAGTTTATTCACTCTGAAGAACGAGTTAGCTTCAACGTTTGCCAGTTTTCAGGAATGATTTCCAAATTATCATAGTGTCGCATCTTAACCTAAGAGGAATGGCATGGATTGATGACAGGCTGATAGTCAATTTGAGAAAAAATGTTAAATTAGATACTAGAAAGTACAAACAGTGATTTATCTAGACAATACAATATTATGCCAAGGTAGGCTGCAGCAGTTCTGTTTATTTTAGGTTATTAGAAGCAGGGTGCATTAATTTAGTCTAATTTTGCAACTTTAACAGGCAAACATCCTAAAACTTAGCAAGAGTTCTGCATGAAAAATACTTGGAATTGAACTCATAACCCATAAGATTTTTAAGGAGTTGAAAAAAGTTATGATATATAGTTCATATTGACATCACAGGCAACTGTGAGCCAAAATTCCTGCCCAAATTATTAGATGTGATGTTGTAAGATGCTGTAACTGAGCAAAGCACGTAACTACATGCTTAATTTGATATATAGTAGACTCAGAGGCATGGCCAGTGAAAGCATTCATTTAATTAAAGTGAAATGTGCTTAGACAATATGGTAAACTCTGGATAAATTCATAAGAGATTTGTAGCTATTTGGTGTACATTTTTTAAATACACAGTCTACAAACTCTTCATGTGTTTTAAAACACTTATAGATCCAAACACAAAATGACAGAATATACATACATTTATGCTCCTAAAATAATAATTCCAATGTTACAGCTGAAAATGTGCCAAAATTTCTGTGACAAATTTAGAGATTTTTGAGCATCCAAGGTACTCAAGGTATGGATTAATTATGGAAAGCAATAGGTGCTCAAATACCTAACATTAAAAAAAACCTACAAAAAAAACCCCTATTGAAAAAATAAATGTAAAAGTGTTTTTCTGACATTGACTGCATTAGAAGGTGCTAATAAACCAGTCTACAACAAGCAGGTTTTATTTCTTTTTACAAACTAATAATTGAGATGCCAGGTACAATCAATAAAAAATAATGAATTTATTTTGAGGGGTTTTAATCAGTTCCTATCCAGTCAGGGCATATCAAAATTGGATGTCAAGAAAGCCTAGGTTAAAAACCAGCACTATCTGATATATTTGGCACTTCAACCATCAGAAATTCTGAGAGAACAGCAAAAGCGAGAAACATCATGGAGATGCAGAGAAAAACCCTGAAAGCTCCTAAAATCAAGAAAAAAAATCCATAACACAACACAACTCTCTACCCTGGAAAAATAATCCCAAAATCCAAGAGACATCAATCAAAGAAGCTGAATTAGTAGAGAAAAATACACAGGACTTAGAAAGGAAAAGAGTACCAAATTAAAAGAGTGCATAATTTCCTAGAGAAATGAAGATTAGACTGGGGGAAGCTTCCAGAAGAAGAATTGCATGATGGTGTTACAGTAGGAGAGGAAACTCCCTCTCTGCTATGCCTTTGTGCAAGCGCATCTGGAATACTGTGTCTAATTCGGGGTCCTCAGTTCAAGAAGGACAGGGAGCTGCTTGAGAGAGTTCAGTGCAGGGCCACAAAGATAATTCAGAAAGTGGAGCATCTCCCTTATGATGAAAGGCTGAGGGAGCAGGGGCTCCTTAGTTTGAAAAAGAGGAGACTGAGGAGTGACCTCAGTATTGTTTACACATATGTAAAAGTTGGGTGTCAGGAGGATGGAGTCCGGCTCTTCTCAATGATGTCCAATGATAGGTCGAGGGGCAATGAGTACAAGCTGGAACGTAAGAGGTATCAAAGAAACACAAGGAAAAACTTCTTCATTGTGAGGGTGATGGAGCACTGGAATGGGGCACCCAGGTGGGTTGTTGAGTTTCCTCTGGAGACATTCCAAACCCACCTGGATGAGTTCCTGTGTGACCTATGCTAGGTGGTCCCGTCTGGCAGGGGGATTGGACTAGATGATCTTTCGAGATTCCTTCCAATTTTTAAGGTTCTGAGATTTTCTAAAAAGAGGGCAGTGAGTAATGAGAAACCAGAGTGCTTGCCTGGACTATAAACCACATAAAGCACAAAGATAGAAAATGGGAAGTATTTTTTTTTCTTTTCTCCCTCCTCAAAATGCAAATAATAGATAAATTCATTCCTTTTCTCCCTCCTCAAAATATATTAGCCTTCTAAGAGTAATTCTTTCATCTTGTTTTCATCTTGTTTGAGCCAGCAATATGCCCTTGTGGCCAAGAAGTCCAACGGCATCCTGGGATGCATCAAGAAGAGTGTGGCCAGCACATCGAGGGAGGTTCTGCTGCCCCTCTACTCTGCCCTGATGAGGCCTCATCTGGAGTCCTGTGTCCAGTTCTGGGCTATCCAGCTCAAGAGGGACAGAGAACTTCTGGAGAGAGTCCAGCACAGGGCCACGAAGATGATCAGGGGACAGGAACATATTTCATATGAGGAAAGGCTTCAGAAACTGGGGCCTGGACACGTTCCTGTGTGACCTGATCTAGGTGAACCTGCTTCTGCAGGGGAGTTGGACTAGATCAACTCCAAAGATCCCTTCCAACTCTAACATTCTATGATTCTATGACTTATTTTTATTTCTCCGGAACCTGGAAGATTGGACTGTGATGGAAACAAGGGTTAAAACTCTTTAAAACATTTACCCCTATATCTTCACATGTGAAAACTGAAATTCCGGATTCCAGAGTTGATTGCTGACAATTCATGAGGTTGCTTTGCTTGAATTCTTAAAGGCCTAGCAACTAAAATTTCCAGTGCAGGGATTTACAGATGCAGAGTCCCTGGCAATCAGTTCCTACAAAACACATGTGCATTTAAAGATTCTATTCCTTTGGCTACTGTTCAGTGTCAGGTGAATATCACAGACAGACAGGGCTACATCTAACACTATCTTGCAGAAGGACTTATCAGAACTGTTGTAAAACACACTGGAAGCAAAATGAAAGCAAACTTCTCGATAGTAAGAAAGCAGTTTTGCAAAGCAGTGTGGAAAACATTATATCACTTTTCTGAATTACGTGTTTTCATAAATTAAATTGTTTATTCTCTCTCCTGCTCAGAAAGGCACATTGTATGGACTGCTCTTACAATCATTAAAAGTGTTGTGAGTAGTATAATAGCTTTTTCTTCCTTTATCAGTTTGGACTTTCAAGTCTTATGTATATATGTAGCCACATATAGCAGATGGGCACTAAAGTGAGGAAAACAAGCTAGAGGAAACAATTTCTATATTTAAAAGACTTTTTGGAAAGATAATTAAAGAAAGAATTTAAGTACTTATTACAGTTTGTCAGGAAACTGGTTTTTTCCTCCATAGACTTCCCAGAGCGCTCCATGAAAAATCAATGGAGAGCTCTAACCCAGCCTAGCACAGTGGTTTGAATACTTATCTGTTCTGTTTCTGACTGAGAACTCACATTCAATCACCTACATCTCAGAAAATATTTCAACTACAGAACTATCACACAGTATGGAATGCTCTTTTCCTTTTGGCCATGAGCTAAAAGACTTCAACAAAAGTTCAGACTAGCAAATGAATACTCAGAACTGCCACATGAAGTAAGATAACTTTTTCTCATGAAAAAAATATTGTAGCTAGAAGTCCTAAATCAGTTCTCCTTTATGATCCTATGTAGTTGTCAGATCTCTATCATCTTTGGAGAATGGATCATCAGCTAAACTCCTCCTAAGTATTTAACAACTATATGCCATGAAAGACAGAAATCATAAGAAACAGAAGTGTGGGTTAGAAGAATGATCACATTAGATGTTAAGACAGTTCAGTTCAATACACATCAGCTCTTGGATGAAAGAAGTGGACATAGTGAAAGTATACTGAGTAGATAAATTGTTGACATGCCCACAGGTGTCCCATACATTTCCTAGGTATTGTCTGAAGGCATTACACTGTGCTACTTGGCTTCTAGAAAAGTAGGCAATTAATACATTTCTTTTATTGTTATTGATACTTATCATGTCATCTTGATTGACTTCACCAAGATTTATTTCTCCCCTACAAGGAGAACTATTTCCTGTAACAGTATCACATCTAAGGTATCTGACGCTAGCTAAATGGCATCATGGTGTTTTTATGGAAGGAAATAAAAACTATCAGAGGGACCAGAGTCCCTAATCAGACAGATCCATTGAGGTTTTATGCTGGTTCAGACTTAGGAGGCTGAAAGGAAGAAGATGCTCGGTAGGCTGTAAAACTTAGAAACACAAATACCTATTTAGACCTGGAGTTTTATGAATCTAGTAGAGCTGATAAAAACTTAAATCTTTTCTCTCATAGACTTAAATTAGAGTAACAATATACTCAATATCTGTATTAAAATAAGATGAAGCAATATCATGTTTTAGTTTCCTTTCCTTCTAGTTCTGAAGGAAAAAATACTTTTGCTATTGGGTCCACTCCTGGGAGAGAAATTAATCAAAACTAGAAATAGAACAGACTACACTATTTCAGGTGGAAATTTGTCACCTGTGTTTGATGTGTTCATTAAGCTATTTCATCACATCACTGTAAATCTCCATGATTCTGGCCTTTCTGAGCAATTCCTAAATGGTAGAATGAATTTTCACTATGTGTCATTCTCCATGTACTTTCTTATAAAACTCTAGATTTCAAAGTTTAAATTCATAAGATTAGCAAGACAGATACTGTGTCAGAAAAAGAATATTCTGAAGAAGAACACGCTATTAGGAACTCAAGGCCTCTTAAAAAGTGAATGGTCAGTGTCCCAGAAGGATGAAAGAGTACATTTGATGGTGGATGATGTTTACTGCATGAAAAATTTCTCGTCCTCTGAAACTTCACAAGCTGGAAATGCTGTTTCTTTGTTGTCTGTTACACTTCGATACTTCTGCTTAAATGATCCATTCCATAGATTCCTTCTTGTCTTAAAGCTTGTCACATTAAGACATGATGGAACACTAACTCAAGCAATTTTTATCTAACAGATGGAAATGGTATTGACTACTGTCTCTCTAAACTTCCTTTTTATTCACTTAATGTAAATATTTCCAGTTAAAACATCTAGAAAGTCATAGATATAAAATGTATTTCTGAAGTGCATACACAGACCATTTGCATTCCCAGATATTAAAAGCAAAAAGAGCATTGCAATCTCACAATATTAATGTCTACATAACTCACTGAATTTAATGCAGAAATTTTTGCATTAAGGGTCTCTGCAACTCAGTCAACAGCTGTCCCTGCAAGAGAATCAGGGATCACTGTACAGAAAATGCAGGACAACAGTGATTCTTGCAGATATAGATCAGCAGGTAAATATTCCTCCATGTTAGTTAGGATGGCTATGTGAGAAATTCCACAGTATAATAAGTTTTGTCACAGTACAGGACAGCAGTTATGATTTAGAACCCAGTGGATGGGAACAAAGACCAATTTCCTCTTACAGCTATTATAAGAACATGCTCCTCTAGGCAAGTGAGGCTTAGGAAGTTTTGAGACATATCATGTTGGTGAAAAGACACTCAAATCTTAAATATCAATCTCAAAGATATCCCCAGCTCAGTCACATAGCTTATCTGCTAAATAATCCCAAAGAGAATCGTGATGACCCCAAATAGAAAATACTAAGGAAGAGGAAGATGACTGCATTAAAGGGCATATACATAGAAGTGCTATGGACTTTCATTTTATAAAAAAAAATCATTTTAAAGTAGTTTTCTTTTCATGTAAAGGTGTTTTCACATAAGCACAATACTCTTTGTAATTCTTCTGAATTGTCAAACCACCATAAAGTGAACAAAGTGAAAATGGAACTAAATAATTAAAACCATAGTATAAAGATATACATTTTTTTTCCTTCTATTTTTTCTCTCCTAAATCTATCATATTATCATGGAATTTTCTTAGTCCACATATTTTAACTATACTACCACTTCTACGTGAATACAATTTGACACAACTGGCCTAATATTTGCTTTGTGCTGATACTATGAAATGCATATTGGACCTCTTTTTAACATGGGACCTTCCAATTTATCTCCAAACCAATTTCTCTTTTCACATTAAATAAAAATGGAACAGAAACTGTACAGTGTATACAAGAAATAAACACAGACTCAAATCCTAATTATAAGTATAGGGTTATATGTTAAGTACTTCTGTTTTCAAAATTGCTGTAAAATACCACATTATGCTTTTCATTAGGAGAGATGCTAGGCTAAAAGTACCAGTACACTGATGGTACTTGCCCATCTGGAGAGATGAAATGTTTTACAAATAGTCAGACAAAATCCAGATTTTATTGCCAAAACTTCCAGCCAGCACAATGTACTTTAAGTTACTATTTATATTTTAACAATTCTTCTTTTATGAGGAAATGAGTAAAATACTTGCATGAAATCAGTTGCATAGAATAAAATACTTAAATATGACTAGTGTGACTGGCTTTTTACCATCAAAGGAACTGTCACTTTAGCACTGGCTCAGAAAGAACCATTCTTTATTCAGATGTGGGTCCCTTTTTGGCCCTAATTAAACAAGACAGTGCTGTAAAGTGCCTTTCTAGTTTGTGCACATACATCCACTGATGTTTGCGTGTATAACAGCAGCTCATGGTTCAACAGCAAGATATTCCAGATTGGAACATGCATATGATTCCAGATATCAAAGTTAGCTTCAGTTTGACTTTGTGAGATTCTAAAAGCAGCTGTGCTTTGTTGCACTTCCTTAGATCCCAATAGTGATTTAGTTCTGAGGATTATATATTTGTCTCTTATGTGTCAAAAGTCTTATCCCTAGTGACATTACAACTCTGTTTTTGTATTTAATGTAAAAGCATGATAGCTTCACATTGATGATTGTCAGCAGTTACTATTTATCATCTGTCAAAAGTTTTCCTCGTGGGAAGACAGAAAATCAAATGGATTATGGCTGGTTTTTTAGTTGCTTAAAGGAATCTTACATGACACAGGCTAAAAAGAATGGCGAAACTGCTCTTGACAACCAAGTTAGCATTCATAGCAATATGTGATTTTATGTACATAGCAGGAGAACTGTCAGCCGTTTTGACAAAGCAGCACATTCAAAAATGCTATGTCAGTTCACCCATCTGACCTCTCAGCTGCAAGACCACCTGATACCGTAGTTGTGTATTTCAAACTACTTACAATATTCTCTGGCAGAAAAAAAAACCCCAAAACAAACAAAAAAGTGAAAAACTAAGACTGCAAAGAAATGGGACAGATTAAATATCTAATAGTAGATATTAGCAGATCTCTGAAAGATATTTTGATTAGGTTTTCAGAATTAAGGGAGGTAATACTCTCCAAAGAGAGAAAGAAGAACGAGACCAATGGTACATGCAATAAGACTTGTCTATGCCTCACAGTCACTTCCCTGCACTTATACAATATCTAGAGGAATGTATCTGTTATTGAAAAAATGAGGAATTTTATCCTATTAAAGGTGTTTTCTTCGATATGGCTGGAGAAGAAATGAGAAGACACTCATTTGGGTCACCTCCCTACTTGAGTCATCAAACACACAATGTTTGATAACAGAGATGGACATTAATTTTACATAAAGCTTGCATAAACCTTTCTGGTTATCTCTAAAAAGATTAAGTCACAAAACTAAGTGAAACAAAAAATTATCCTTTTTTTTGCCTGTTCAATGCTTAAAAAATTAGTATACACAACTAAAAATTTAGTGACACATCTGTTTGTTGTTTCCTCAGAAATAGAAGGTATTAAAGAGTTGGAGTTCAAGCTCCTAGAGGCATGATGGGTGAATCTCAAAAGCTTGTAAACTCATGTACTGTAGGAGTTAACTGTGTTTTGAATAGATTCTTCATTCAGCCTGCATTCTGGGAACAGCCATGGACCTAGTTCATGTTGTAACACTACCAAACAGTCTGCTTTAATGACATTTCTTTTGGAATCCAAACTGCAAAAGTCGTTTGCTGGTCCAGCGTTCTCCATGATCTCCTCAACCTGTTTCAGGCTTGATATCCTTTTATCTTTAATAAACCGACTGAAAAGGATTCAGTGTTTCACAGATAATTATGCCCCACCTCTAATTTCAGTACATTATAACAGACAGATTAAGGGAAATTCATGGAAGCAATAGGGATTTAAATGACATAAAATAGAATAAAAGATTTAAAATTCAGTCTTTTTAGTTTCATCTTACATTGTCAGATAGAGAAACCAGTTTTATTTCAACCTTAATGGTCGTGTGGAGATTACTGGTCAAAGTGCAGAGAATATAAAGCTCCTGTTATAGAAGAACTTCTGAAAAACCTGAAGCTTAGATCTGGGCTTCCACCTTCTTTGAAGCTGATTATGAAAACCTGTTCTATGACAAATGTCCAGATAATGATATACTGTAACAATACCTTGGTTTTCAAGAGTCATCTTACAGACTTGTGCTGTGCTGTACCAGCATTGGAATTATGCCTTTTAAAATATTTTATGTCCTTCTAGAGTTGTTAAAAGTGACAAAAGTCAGAATAGCTCTACAAATCTGAGTTAGAAATAAGTGATGTATCCTGTACATGGCCACAGAAGGACTATGCTAATATTAGGTTACTGAAGAGCAAAAATCCAATTATTAAGCTTATTAGAAACAAAAGGATATATATCAGTGATGAAATAATGTTTTGGAGTCATGATAACATCACTCCACCACCTCCCTAAAAAAATCCCCAACAACCAATCCCTCAAAAAAACAACAGAGATAGAGCAAGTCAAAAGTGTAATTAGGATTTAATAATATATCTGAGTCGATTTCAGTGCTAGGCTTCCTTTGCATTTACACTTACACATTGCAGAAAGTAAAAATGGATTTTTATACAAGACAAAAGGATAGTTCTCAGAAGAGGCAGCTTGTTTTCACAGCTTTCACATAGGTGTTCTGCACTATTTTGGGATGTGTTAATTTTAATTTGCTGTGAAGCCTTAGTAAGAGAATAGTCTTTCTGTGCAGACAAGTTTTGATGATGTAGTGGTAATACATGAGGCATATTATGGCAATGAGCACCATCAAGACGTAAAAAAAACCAAACATTGACTTAATGCTTTGTCTGCATTTACTAACTGAGTTGGAGGATTTTGGTTTCCCTGTTAGGTATTCTAATACTTATAAGCAGGAAGAGTGAGAAAAGATCTAAATACTTTTGAATCTCTCGGTGCCAGTGACAGAAAAGCACTTTAGGGACAGAAATATGGCAAGTCCAGGAATTTGTTTTTTATTAATTCCTGTCTTTAGACATATCAAATTTCATGATCTATTCAAAATTCTAGGATTGAATAGGTATCTTCTAGACTATCAGAACACAGATTAAATCCATGTTGCTAGCTGTCTAGACTGTATATTCACTTTTTTCTTCATCACATTTACAAAGATAACTACACATGTGTATGTGGTTATATACAATGCACAGCCTCACACACAGTGGGACTTTCAAACACATACAATTTGCAAATGACATTAAGGTTATGCACTGATACATAAAATAGCATTATATGTAAGGTCACATTCAACACATGCATGAATTGAATCACCATTTTACATTAAACAGTCATTGATGGAAGCCCAGGATTGCCTACCTAAGCACAATAATCATTTGTAGGCTTCACTCAGCTCACATGTCTCTCTCAAATGATGCCTTTCTTTTGGTAAAGCTGCAGGCGAGAAAAGGCTTGTCCCATCCTTACTGTGGGTTTTCTGCACAGCAATAAAGCTGGGATGAGCTCTATGAAAAAGGCAGTGCCTGTGGGTTTGAGTCTGTGGGAATTAGTCCATCAAGAAAGCCACCCCTAGGCAATTTTCTTATTTTTTTCCCCAAGCTCAGTTTTTCATACTGAACAGTTCCTTTTAACGAGCACTAATGTCCACTCTGATCAATATCTGCAACAGAAAGCATTACTGTCACTTTCTCTGGTCATATCCAAAGTAAAAGAGAGGATTTCTAGTGTTTTTTTTTCAAGCGGAATAAGAATTCCAACCACTTCTTGACAATGAAATATGGACAAGCACAAAGAACATAAACACTCATGGATCTTTCTGCTCATGATAGCTCTTCTTAATTTCACAACAGCCCTGTGATTGATATTGTCAATATCTGTGACACACGCTACTTTTCCCCATTTGTCAAACTGTAGCAGAGCAGCAGCAAATAGCTAGGAACATATATGTTGCTATCCATAAGACTTACTCAACACAAAGGAATCTGAAAGCATTTTTACAGCAACATAAAAAAATGAGGAAGAAAATTCACCCTTAGGCTTGACCTTCTTGGTGTGTCAGCATTTTTTTTAGGGATCTGTGCATGATTATATTTCTTGCTAAGAAAATGCTAATGCTTGTTTTCTAGTTCTTGTATAAAGTCTTTAGCATTTTGTCCCACAGACTGAGGTGTTAAAAGTGATGGGATGTGATTCTCTTTCATGAGAAATTGGCTGCTGTTTAGGGGAAGAGGGACCACTATAATTCAGAGACTTTTACAGGAAAGTTTGGTCTATCAGCCTGAAAATCTGCCTTAGATTTATTTAGGTCCCTCTTAAGCTAATTTCTCTTTGCCTAATACAGTCTCATTTCCCTTAAAGCCCTCAAATTCATTAGAATTAAAGAATTTAAGGTAGGATAGAGCGACCTTGGTTCCTGCAATTACTTCCAGCAGTGAGGACTTAACTTAAAATAAAAGAAGAGAGTATGAAGGCAAACGACATTCTTGCAGGTCTTCTGATGTTTTAGGCAAACAAGAAATTAATATCCCAGCTGCATTTGAGGAAAAGGAAAAAAATCCACACTCAAAGCCTGAGCTAGCATTGTCTGAATTCAGATCCAGTCATCATACAGCTACATGCTTCTATCTGCTGAATTTAAATTTAAAGGATGTCAAAGGTGGCATATTTTATCCTTTTGCTTAAAAAAATAAAAAGAGAATGGAAAATTTAGCACATACCATAATAGTTTCAGAGATCGACATCTAATTCTTATGCAAAATAAAACACGTAACCATCTTTAGTTAGAGAACAACTTTAACACATAGAAGTTCTCAGTGCTTGGAGTATCTTTCCCAATAATAATGACATTCCCCCTTTCCTAGCCATCACTGAAGGCCAGTAAATTTATATGTTAATATTGAACAGTAAATTCATTCACTTGCAAAAGTAAACTTAATTCCAAAAATTTTCATATGACCTATCTGCAAAGAATTTAGATTAATGTAGTTTGCATAAATAAATATGAATGTCAAGAATTCCAGGCAAGGTCTGGAATAGTTCTATGTTTTTGCAATACGTTCATACTCTTTGCTGCTACATTGAGAATTGACCACTTTTCATCACTTCATTCACAAACAGGTTTTTTTTTCATTATCATCCTTACCACCTCCACCTTTTAAAGTGCCTCTCTTGCATTGACTAGTGGTCTAATAGGAAAAGCTCGCAGCCTTCTTCAAAGACTGTTCTCTAGTATTGTTTTAAAGAGACAAGAAGCAAATAGATGTTACAACCATTCCTCCTCTAGCAACCCTGTAAATATCCTTCAGGTATGCTTTGTACCCCAGCTTAGTTAGCTATGCTGTTGGTGCTTGCACAGCAATGACAGGCTGCCTGTGTAGTCTAATCTTGTCTGATGTTTCTAATTACTGCAACACTGCCACAGACTATTCTCTCTCTATAGCCCTTCCAGTCTGCTCTCATGGGATTTACCAGTCCCGATGATAATTGATGTCATTCAATATAAAAATTTAGAGAAGCATCTATCCCTTTAAGAGACACAACCACACATCTTGACTTAATATGAAACTACACTGTGGGAATGTATTGGGTTTGCATGGCAAGGTTTTGGTAGCCAGGGGGCTACAGCTAGAAGCTTCCCTTATGTCTGACAGAGCTTATGGCAGTTGGCTCCAAGACAAACCTGCTGCTGACAAAAGCTAAACATACCAATGGCAGTGGTCATGCCTGTCATAACATATTTGAGAAGAGGGAAAAACACCTGTGCAACAGCAGTTGCCTCTGGAGAGAGGAGTGAGAATATGAGAGGAACAACTCTGCAGACTGTAAGGTCAGTGAAGAAGCAGGGGGAGAAAATGTTCCAGGTGCTGGAGAAGAGGTTTCCCTGCAACCTATGGTAAGGCCTACCCCTGGTTCCATGGAGGCCAGAGGGGAGCAGAGATCCACTTGCAGGCCAAGGAAGACCCCACACAAAAGCAGACGGATGTCCAAAGGAGGCTGTGACCCTGTGGGAAGCCCACACTGGAATAGGTTCCTGGCAGAACCTGTGGATTCATAGAGAGAAGCCCACACCAGAGCAAGTTTGCTGTCTGGACTTGTGATGTTATAGGGGAGCACTTGGAGCACTCTGCTCCTGAAGGACTGCACCCTGTGGAACAGCCACACACTGGAATAGTTTGTGAAGAAGTTATTTCCAGTTTAAATGGCATCAAAGGATCAAAGTCTGAATCTTGTGCCTGCATAACTTCTAACATATGAGGAGCAACATCATATAGCACATATTTCTGTACTTTGTTGGTGTTGAATCTGGTCTCCTTGCCTAACAACAGTTTGGTCTTAGTCTTTATAGTAGTGTCCCACGTGCTTAACCATGGGTGTGTGAATACTCCCACCAAAAACAGTGGGACTATTTAACATTTGTATTATTAAAAACTTGCATTGGCATTTCCAACAACCTTTACTGTGCTCATTTGGCTCTCGACTAAAAATTTCAGATCTGCCATTTGGCTGAGAAACAATTCTGACTGCAGAGTATCTATAAGTAGAATTAATTCCTCAAGTGCATTACTTAGAGCAAAGGAACATAAGTCTTCTTTAAAAAGTTTTATACCTATGGCCAGTCAATTTTTTTAATTTATTTTTTGCACAAGGCACCCCTCAAAACTGATTGTGTATTTTACAGAAGATAAGAAAACTACTATTTAGGGGCTTGAGGAAAGGGTAAGGTTTCCTGGATGCATTCTGAATACTGAGTCTCCCAAAGCTGTTTTCATTAATTATAGCTAATCATTTAAATCACAATATTCTTACTCATCCTGTGACTTATCAAATATTTCTAACCATAATAGTTCCCCAAGTGAATTTAGATTTGCCTTTTCTGATTCAATTTGAATAAAGATAATTCCAATACAAAGTAGGTTATTATTTTCAAAAGTGTATTTTTATGGTTATGACTTATTAGAAGAAGTAGAGAATTTAAATTTATGGATCAGTTATATCAGTATTTAACTAAACCCCTGAGAGTCCTGAATACTATACTGCTAATCCCAAGATAAATATTTTAATCCACTTTTCAGCAGAGTCTTAAAATAATGCTTCTTTCAATATGTATAATTTTATCATTTATTTTTCTCTGAATAGAGTTCCATGGATGAATTAGTAAAAAAGGACAACTTAGAAAGAAAATCAATAGTTCTCAACTGAAGACCACTTACAAAATACAATTGGGTAGTAATTGATTTGTAGTGAAATTTGTTATTTAATTCCAGTCACATGTAACTGGAGTAAAAGCATGCACAAGATACTATAATTCGTTTGTGTACTAATGCTCCCAAGTGTATCACCTCTGCAATGACCATAGTATAACTCCAATAAATTAAATAAAATTTGAAATGAGCACAGGGCTTGCCAAGTGCACTTTTTGTTAATGACAGGAAGTTGCATTTTGGCTGGGATTTACCTCTGCCTTTTATTGGAGAGCTGTTCAATAGTAGGGAAAAAACAGAATAATGATCTAAATTGGGTTCAGCACATATGTGCATAGAATAAGATAATGATTGAGTGTTACCTCAGAAACAAATGGCTCCTGTAATGATAGCCATTTAGCAACCAGACAAATCCTTCTAGAGAGAACTGAATCACAATAAACCAATATTGGAAATTAAAAAAAACAAAATGAAAAAATCCACAACACCCAAACAACTACCACGAGAGAATGTTCTATTTGCAGTTGTTTCTTGTAATGTTGTAGTGGTTTTGCTTGGCCAGGTTTCTTGGTAGTGGGGGGAGCTACAGGGGTGGTTTCTTTAAACAAAGATTTGCCAGAAGCTTCCCTTGTAACTGATAGGGTTAGGGCCAGTCAAGTCTAAGATGAACCCTGCAGCTGACCAAGGCCTGACCAATTAGTGATGGAGGTAATGCTTGTGTGAATAATGTATTTGAGAAGGAGAAAAAGTTGCTACACAGTTGCAAAACTGCAGCAGCAACAGGGAACAAGAATGTGAAAACATCTCCGCAGACATCAAGGTCAGTGGAGAAGGAGGGGGAGGAGGATGCTTAGGCCTTGAAAGAAAGACCTGTCTGTGACCTGTGGAGAGGACCATGATAAGGCAGCTGTGCCCCTGCAGTCCATGGCAGCCACTGGGGAGCAGAGATCCACTCACAGCCCATGAAGGAGCCTACACCAGAGCAGGTGGATGTCTGAAAGAGGCTGTAACTCCATGGGAAGCTCACCCTGGAGCAAGTTCCTGACAGGACCTGGGAGTCTGTGGGAAGAGAGGAGCCCACACCAGAGTAGGTTTGCTGTTAGGACTTGTGATCCCATGAGGGACTCAGGCTGGAGCAGTCTGTGCCTGAAGGACTGTTCTCCCAGTGGGTAACCCACGTTGGGGCAGAGTGTGAGGAGTTGCCCCCGTGTGAGTCCCCATGCCAAAGCAGTTCGTGAGGAGCTGCAGCCCATGGGAAGAACCCACGATGGAGAAGTTTGTCTCCTGTGGGAGGGACCCCACACTGTAGCAGTGGGAAGTCTCATGAGGCCTCCTCCTGAGAAGAAGCATCAGCAAAGTCCATCTGTAATGAACTGACCTCAACCCCCATCCCCCATGCCACTGGGGGAGAAGGAAGGAGAGTCCTGGGAAGAGGGAGGAGGTATTTTAAAATTCAGTTTTATTTCTCATCTCCCTGTTCTTATTGTTCCTTTAATAAATAAAACTTTTTTCTCCCCAAGTTGAGTCTGTTTTGCCTGTTAATTGCTGAATGATCTCTCCTTCCTTATCTCAACTTACAAACCATTTGTTATATTTCTCTCTCTCTCCTGTCCAGTTTAGAAGGGGGAGTGATATTATGACTTGGTGGACACCTGGCTAAACCACCACAAATGTTCACAACAAAAGCATAACACTCGACAAATGGCTTGCTATTAGAATGAGTTAGATAGAAACTTCAGCTCACAGTTTTTAAAAAAATTATTTCCTGTGCTTAGGTTGCTGTAGTATAAGACATACTCCAATATCCATCCATTAAGTACAATATTACAGTATATTACAGTCTTTTGACCTAACACTTGCACATCTCTAATTTATACTTTGTGGCTCAAAAGGTGCAGCATATCATCAAGGTCACTTAGATAGGCTTTAACTCAGAGTCATTTTTACAATAAATTAAAAACTCTAGTGGCATAACAAACACCACTCCTGTAAATCCTGAAAGAGCTCATATTTCTGCATGTTTCAGTACACAGTTATCCTCCCTATATACAGCAGCAGCAAATGTTGTGTGCTAGCAATACATTGTTTCTGAAGTCAAGCATTCAAATATAGATGATACCAGAAGTTGGATACAGCTGTTTTGTGTATAAGTATTATAAACCTGCCTTTTATTATCTACTATTTTTCTAAGAATTCCTGACCCCGTGCAAACTGAGCAAAGTTATGCAACCAGAAGTAATGTTCACTTCAATAACAAGGGTCTATTTAAGGTTTCACCATGAGTTTCACAGAAAATTCAAGATAATGAAGTTACTTATAAGAAAGTATAAAGATTGCTCAAAGAAGTTGCATTTTCACACCTACACATACCCAAATGACAGAAAGAACAGAGTTCTGCAAATGGAATCCTGTAAATAAATAAGGACTGTTATTAAAAAAAAAAAAGAGTTTGTAGTTATTTTTGCATCAAAGTACTATTATCATAAAGACAGAGATGTTGCTATGCAGTTGAAGAGGATGAATCTCACATAATTCCTTTTCTGGAAATGTTTAATCATGATAAAGAAACTTTATATTTCAAGAGAAGGGAAAGTGTAAAACATTTTTACAGCATTTGAATTCAGAAATCTCCCTGTCAGCGTAGCTACAAATAAGAGTGATGCAAGGGACTCTCTGGACTGGTTCAGTGAATTACTTAACCTGGGCTAAAGTTGCTTCTTCTATGAGTTGAAGGACAAAACCAGTCTTTCAGTCACACAGAAATACACATTGACAGCAAAAGGGAGGTCCCTTCCAACCCTTTAGATTCTGTGATTCTGTGTGAGAGAGGTTGGAAGTGAAGGGATAAGATGGCAGTATGAGAAGAATGACTATCAAATTCTATCCATTTTCTGGAAATGTACTCTTATACTGTATTACAGTATAAGAGTACTCTTTCCAGTGTGTGTAATTTGAAGTGTAGTATGAGTATATGCGTGCAAGAGAAAGATGACTTTTTAGAAGGTAGTTTGGGCTTCTTCCCCAGGAACTTAAGAGAGTTAGTGCATTTGCTCCGTTTAGTTCGGTGAGCAAAAAGCATCTCTTCAGATAATCACAGGTGAAGCTGATTTTTATCTTAAAGGGAGGAGTGACCTCTCCAGAAAGAGCCTTCTTTAAGTCTTAAACCAGGCTAAGTAAGAGTTTGCCTGAACCACTGAAAACCTGCTCCAGCATATCACTGTGAAGCTATAATCCATTTCACTGGTGCTTAAAGTTCAAGCTGAGCTTTCTGAATTGCAAATAAGTTCCTATGTAAAGAATATTCCATGTATGTATCCAGTCAGGGTGGTAATGTTGTTATTACAGTACTGTCTGCAATAACTCAGATGTCAAATTCACTTCAGGCTGCAATTCAGTCTATGTGGTCTCAGATGGCTAGCAATTTCTTTTTTCATATACAGTATGTTTAAAATGTATTCAGATTGTTATGAGTCATGAGGTAGCAAGTAAAAATTAAAAAAAGGGATTTTTTATTCTTGCATTTAAAAAGAAAAAAAGTGTCAGCAAATTTTAAAGAGGATGTTGTCTATTTTTTCTCCCACTTATTTGCACCATCAGACATTTTCACTAGAATAATAACTTTCGGATATCATGCATTTCACTCGCTCATTATGTTTCAGACATTATATTTTAGGGTCAAACCTCTTTCCATGAAACATTTGTTTATATTACCTTCTCTGTTTCCCTAGTTTATCACTTAACACAGTATCAGAAAAAGCCCACATTCTAGTCTATCTGCAGCAGATAGACAAATTACAATCTCTATACACTCTATAAATATATGAACAGTACTTTGAGGAAAAAAATATGGTTTGTTATTTTGTGTCCATATAAAAAGTCTTTCAGGCTGTAGCTACCAATTTGAAATTGAATTTCAATGCATAAACACAAACACAGTGGAGTCTGGAAGCCTAGTTGTTGCATTCTTGTATTACACTGAAATTCCTTAGCAGGTGTCTACCATGAAGAACTCTTAGTGAATCCACACCAAGAGTTCATTTAACAGATTTTGATCAGATTCTCTCTTTTCTTGAAGAAGATGCAATTTTAGCATATATCACACAACAATAAAAAAAATGCAAAGACTTCAAATAGAATTTGAAATCACTTCTTATGAAACATATTTCATGGTGAGATCACTATAAGTCTTATAGAGCATATCTGATAGCTGCATTGACAGAGACATTTGAAGAGTACCTTCAGTGGCAAACATGAGGCTGAAACTTTGCTACATTAGAGACAAAATGAAAGAATAATTTTACTTAAATACCATTTCACTCATCAAATCTCATGTAGCTAGAATTAGTCCTAAAATTGAAGATATTATGTCTCAGCAGTAAGAGAAGTTGTTGGATGAAAATGATGGAACATCAAAGAATGTAATACATTATAAATAATGCATTTAAATTTTTAAAATACTTAAATTATTTAAAGTATTAAATAATAGAGGGAAAATTAATAGCTAAATCTTATAAACTGAAGGTTAGAAAATAGTCACTGACTGCCCTATGCATTAATACAAACATTTGGCTATTCCAAAAGGAAATTACTTAAAGGTAAATCATTCAACAAAACCAAATAGTATCTTACAGTAAACTTAGATCAAATAAAAAATATTTCAAATGAATAACACAAGACATGGGACTTCCTATTCAAGCCAGAGCATTTGCAGGAAAAGTTTCAATCTTGATGCCAGTAATGGACAACCCATCATGACCTGGTACTTTTACCACTGTGATGTTAAACGTGTGCTGTCTTTTCAACACATATTAACTTGATTCATCGACTACTAGTGAGTATTTTTACATCTTCATACACTAAAGACCTCTCAAATTCGTTTCCTTCCCTCTCTATAACAGTGTGGAGAACATTCATGATTATGGTCCACTTGTCATAATTTTGGAGCAGCACTCCTTTGTCTGGTATAATGTTTTGCCATTGCAAGAATGAGATGCCACATCTTTATATTTGATGTTGCTAATTGTCCCATTAAACTAGCTAAAATAAGAGCATTGTAAGAGTAATAATCAGGTGAAAAGCTGATGAGAGCGTGTTATTGTCCATGATATTATTGGAATGGCAAGCCAGTTCATAAAAAAAAAATCATATTTTACTGCACTGAAATACAACTGCAAGAATTTGTATAATCTGATGAGAAAAATATTAAACATTAGTGGATTATAGCAGTCCTCACAGCTCCTGCCAGGCTTTTATACCAGCTGGTAGTCTTACATAAGTTTGCCATGCTACATTAGCCACGTTTACAATATTTAAAATTTCCCTTTAAGATTCAGTGCAGGAATTTTATGGCAGTGTTAATTACCTGTAAGTCACACATGCCAACATTGGATTTTTATGTTGCTTTGCAATTGGACTGCTTAACTTTTGTCATACTAAGGTGTTTCTAAGTTTGCTCCATGGACAGAACTGGCCCATCAGAAACTATTAGTGTTCTGTACCAAGTACAAGTGACAAACAATGACAGAAAGCTTGTGAGAAGTCTCAAGGCCGATTAACTACTTAAGAAGGACAACTGAAGTTAAAAAAATAAATACTGGGGAAAAAAAAAGAAAGAAAAAATTCACTCATGACCTTTTCACATCCTTGTTTCCATACAGCCAAAGACTAGTACTGTTGTAGAATAACAAGAAACCCATATTTCAAAAGACAATGAATTTTATTTACTTATTTTTAAAGTCAAGCTCTCTTCAGTCCCTAGATTAAATTTGGTCTGAATGTGCAAATTGACAGAAGATCTTTTGAGATCTTTTCAAAAGCCAATCATGGGGAACAAAAGAAAAGAGAAAAAAAAATATATAGTCCCATTTACTTTAGATGGGGAATATCTGTCTAAATGGCAATTTAAAGCCTTTTACACTTCCACAGTTTCAAGAGATATATAACCATATAGATTTTTATAATAAGTAGTATAATAAATTGAGATCACCTCTGTCTACAGTAACTAAAGAACAAACCTTTACTGACTTCTCCATTTAACTCTTGATTCATATAAATGTACATTATATAACTATGTTGCTTGAATCTGTTTAAATTATTCAGAAATTGCCAGGAAGATCATCAAGACAAGATTTTTCACTACAATAGTGGAAAAGGATACTGACAGTAAATCAAGCAGCACACAGGAGATTTTAAACCTTTGCCTGTAGATTAAAATAGTTAAACCCCCTCTTTGGCATTATCCAAGTTGAAGGAGAGTAATGAGTGTTGGGGAAAAAAAAAAAAAAGGAAAAAAGAGAAGCTAGTCAATAGCAGCATCAAACATATTAAAATATTATTGAATTTCTGTCCTTGGATTAAGCTTTTATGAAAGCTGACATAATGTAGTTGGACAAGTAACCCCTTGTCCATTGGAGTCTTCCTACTGACTGCACACAACTCCTGAACACATACATACAAGAAATAAAACTACTTATATATCTATATCTATATCTATATATGTCTGAAACTTCAGCCACTGATATTTCAGCCAGTTTTGCAAACACTTTTATTAATACGTCCAGGAAGTTATATAAATCAATAGTAACTTTATGGGTATTTGTTAACAGGCATGCAAGTACAACCAACCAATTTTCTGAAGTATTCTTATATTGTTAGAGAGGCAAAACAACACACTGTTCTTAGTTGACCTATCAAATCCTTCAAAAGCAGATACAGAGTGCACAATAATCAATAATCTACTTGTTGAAAACAATTCATAAACATTGCCTAACATTCAGTATTCACAAAACTGTTTTAGACCTATAATGGCTAGCAAACAAGTTCAAAGCCCTAGCTAGAAATAAAGTCTTTTTCTAATGAGTAGTACAAATTCCTCCAATATAATAGCAAATGCTTATGGGCTTGGAGTACCAACATCTAAAATAGATCATGGGTTAAATGAATTTTAAAGCATTTTTCGTACTAAGAAGATATGTAAATGTGCAGATTATTCAGGCAATATTTAAATAGGATTATAGAAAGGCATAATCCTTTTAATATATTATTTTATTTTTTAATGTCTGTATCTCTTCCATTTCCCAATTGGAGTGAACTATTTTTAGGCAGCTTCACAGGAAATATTAACCATTATCTTCCTTCACCATAACTGTCAAAACCCCATTATTGATTTACCTGTATAATATGCAGGTTTTTTTTGTATTCTACACATCATGGTCTATTATTGTTGACTATGAATTAAGTTTTCAGGTACTTTATAGGTTACTTGAAATACATCTTGCCCTTGAGATTTTTCATATTCTTTATAATTGATTGCTTCTGACTTTGTCTTTTCATGCTTTTATGTACCTGTCCCTCTATGAACATATTTTTAAAGTACTAAAATGTGGTTGACAATGTCACTTTAAAACAGTCTTTTGTGTCTTATCTCATTAACTGTAATCACTCAGGAATATTAAAGCTGTGCCTTGTGCTACTACGGAAAATGAGCTACTTCTGTGCATGGACAGACAACTGGTGTAATGAGAGCTCCAAAGTATATAAGAGGTTACACAGTCTATCATTTCAATTCCGAGGTTAATGCCAGTAGCAAGAAACTTACAATAGTTGTACTTTCAGATCTGACATGAAATGTCATGAGATAGATGAAGCAATCATAAAGTGCAGTTACCAAGACTAGGCTTGTATGAGTATGGCAGAACTTAAGAACTTAATGTATCTCCTAGTGATACTGTTACTTCTGAAGTACCAGCTTGTCTTGTAAAGCCAGCAGGTGATAAGTTCATAAAGTGAAAGGTAGCCTGCAAAACACACACTTAAGATTTGTTTTTTTCTCAATATATGGGGAGTATTTGGAGAATGTTGCCCTGGGATAAAAACAAGAAAGCAGAATGGCTTGCCTTTCCTTAATTTCTTTAGTAACTGAGATACAGTTATAATAAAGAAAGACAATAGTTGAAAATATCAATTGAAAAAGTAAATTTAAAAAAATGGAAAGCTATTGAAACACTATCTGACAATTTAATCATACAGTAAAAGAACTCATCATCTTAATGTACAAGTGCAGACAAAAAGGGAACTACAAAACAGTGTTGCTCAGGTTCATAATCAAAACAGAAAAAAAAAAAAGGCTCGCATATCTTTCTGTTCTAGAGATGCCATTTAGCTGCTGTGAGTTCCTGCAGCATCAATAGCATATCACAAAATTGGACAAAAGTGATAGCTAAATTCTTAAAAGCATTTTCACACAGCAGTGCAGTACCTTAGCTGATGCTGTACATCACTGTCACAGACAAATTCACAGTTCCTACAGCACATGGGGATAACTTGGGTCTCTTGTACTGGTGTAACCAAATAATACATTTTCAAAATACAGGTACAACCACAAGGCTTGCGTTTATTAATAATTTATACTGTAGTAGAACAGTTGAAGTTGGTCTCTTCTGGACCAGGGTTTGGTTTTTCTGTTTTCCAAAATAAACCCTGTGTTTTGGTTTTATTTTTTCTAAAATTACATGTCCCACAGAGTAAAGAGGAAGGTAGCACGTATGGTTTTCACTATTTTTTTTTTTCCTCTGAGTGGAAACTTTATTTGTAGAAGTCTCCTGCAGTGGATGTAGTAGTCAAAAGGAAAGTATATTTCAAATTGGTATAGAGTAGGCTGGAAAATACAATCCTGCTCCCCCACAAAGAATTACTCATCTTTTTAGTCCTTCACTGGAAGACTTTGTATATAATACAGGAACCTTGTCAACAAACTGTTGTCTTCTTGAAGTTTCAACTTAGTATCTCCAGATCAACAAAAATGTAGACCTAAAAAAGGCTGTATGACACTAGTTTCTTTGGAAACTACTAATCTCTGATAATTATATTTCAGTTTAGGGATTTGTGTTCAACACCCATGAACAAAATTCTGATACTTATTTCTAATAGCATTTTTTTTACTTTTCTTTCAAGGAACTTCTCAAAAAATAAGAAATGTTTTGATGAACAAAAAACTATTCATAGAACTAAACAGAAGGCCTTGCTTTAGATGTTTATGTTCTAAGTGCCGTGGAGGAAAACGGCAACATTAGTTAGGCACACACTTGAAAAAGAGTCTGCCACAAAAGAATGTTTGAATTGCATCACAGAATTACAGAACTGTAGGGGTTGGAAAGGACTTTTAGATATCATCTAGTCCAACTCCTATGCTGGACGAGGTTCACCTAGATAAGGTCACACAGGAACATATCCAGGTAGCTCTTGAAAATCTCCAGAGGAGATCCCACAACTGCCACGGCATAGGCTACCCAGGGAGCCTCACAGTTTTTCCTTCTGTTTAAATGTAACTTTTTGTTCCATTTTGTTCCATTCATGTTTGTTTTGTTGAAGCTGGAACTTTTTTCCAGCTTCTTCCCATTATCCCTTGTTCTGTCACTAGATACACAACAGAAAAAAGTGATATCCCAACCTCCTGACATCCACCATTAGATATTTGTAAATATTAATGAGATTCTCCTGTAGTCTCCTCTTATCCAGACTAAACAGCCACAGTTCTCAGAGTCTTCTACCATCTAGGATTATGCACATTGATGCACATGAGAAAGTTCTCATACAATGTTTTTATTGACTTAATGTTTAGTATTAAAAAAAATCCATATCTGAAATACATTGTTAAAGAAGTAAAACATGGTTTGGGTTAGGAGAAAACAAAGTTAGCAGGATCATTGTATATAATCCTTATTCACTCACTTATGTTATTAATTTGACTATATTTTGTTTTGCTAGATAACTACTGTCTTGGTTTCTCATGGTCAAGGTCACCTGAATTCTACAGAATGTAAACAAAAATATTTTGGAAATGACTGGGTAGCTGCACTGCAACTGATGACTTCATATGTTTTAAACAGGCCATTTCATCACCGTATTGGTTGGGCCCTGCCAATGTCAACCGGCAAAAAAAACCCATTTTCCAGCAAGAACTGAATGTTTTCATTTGAACATAGTTATAGGAGTACATTTGGCCATTTAAAAAACACTATTAGCTGCAGATTCTTCCTAAGGACTATGGGTTCCAAAACATTACTTTCATTCTGACAGTTTACTCTTTCTATGAACTAGACTGCTATGATTTCTAATAGAAATATTTGAATTGTAAATACTGAAAGTCAACTACTGTTCATGCATTGCAACTTTTCATATATTTTAATGTGCATATGCATATTAATACCATGAGTGCTCCATATTTGTAAAAGCTGATCTTGACAGATAATAATAATTATTGAAAATAATTGATAATACTACTCATTGAAAGTGACCAAGCATTTAATAGTTTCTTTCACTTGCTTTAATTCTGGAGAAACATGATGATTTTAAATGTTCAGTATGTTAAGTTCAAGATTAATAATTCAATTATCATTAAGCACAGATTGAAACAATAGTGTTGCTTAGCCTTACAGTGTCAAGAGTTTTAGTGAACCATTTAATAATGGCAGTATTCTTCATATGCATGAACTGTCTGGATTGATAATATCATGCAATGACTTCAAAATTCACACTTTGCAATAGCTACAAAGAGGCCATGAATCTCAGGTGTTTTACAGTTTATTTCAGTGGGCTTTTTTTCTAATCCATAACTGCAGATACTTGCTCAGTGTTAAGAATGGACCAAATTCACAACACTGGGATGAATGCTCCCAGATGAAGGATGTTTCTTCACTAACATAGGGAGACAATGACTTGGTTTGAACATCAATTCCTAGCAAAGGAAGTATGACAGACAAGTGACAGTACTTTGTAGCTATGCTGCAACTCATCTGCTTGCTGAGACTTTGCTTGGGGTAATATTCAAAGAAACATATTTTGTCCCCCAGTAAAATGAATTCTCTTTTTTTTTCAATTAGACCAGCATTAGGCACTGGACAGGAGACATTTCTTAATTTCGTTATGGTCAAATTTAAGTAAGGATTTAATATTCATTTTAAAAAGGACAATTCTAGACTGAAGGATCATCTGAGCTTCCTGAGGAGTTTCCTCAGATAAAGACAGAAAGATGAAATTACTTATCTTTCAGTCCTCAGTGAACCCTGGCTCTCAGACAGGTGGTCTTAACAGAGCTTAGGTGGACTTTACTCTTCAGCTTTTGATCTTGCCAGTATCCTCTTTACTAGCATAAGTGATCAGACAGCATGCACAAACATTGCCAGTTGCATATCTTTTGAAAATATTAAGCAAAAAACCTGGGTTCATGCTTATTGCTTTTGATCTGAACCTATTCTTTATGTCTTCCCCAAATTCATAAAAGTGAAAATATCTTGAGCTGTACATATAATCTCATTTGTATTCACCATTTCATACCAAACACTTTGAAAATGTGTATTGTCAATTAAGGGATTTCAAAAGAACTCCACTTTTTATTAGTGAACTAACCACTACTTCTCTCCTTAATCTGTTTGACTACATTGTTTTGGAAGAAATGGATAGTCACAGACTGATTTTCCAAACACTACTGAAAATATTCAAGTTAAATTAATGACTTGGATATATAACGTCTCAACTCTACACTTATTCATAAAGCCCAATTTGAAATAATAATGATATAATTGATAGTAACACAAAGGTGAGAAAGCATGTAATATCATCTCCTTAATTTTGTATAAACAGAATAGGTATCACAGATCATAAGTGTTCAATAGTATAAGCTCAAATTTTATAATTAATCTATCATTAAATATAATTTATGTCAAAACAATGTTTCAAGTGAATGGCAATTAAGTATTACCTAATTCTCTATCAGGAAGCCAAGATGCATTGACCTTATGATGGAAAAATAAATATCAACAAAGCAGCAGGTTTCCAGTAAACAAATACATTTATCACTATAAACTATTCATTTCTTTTCACAGTTAGTGTTGGCATACATCTTGTGATTTCCTGTAGACTTTCAAATTAAAATACAGGAAAAGAAATGTGATTAGGAATAGAGCATATACATATTATCTAAGGGCATAAGGATAAAAAAAATCCAAAAACCAATGATGATGAATGCAACCTAGCATGTGGATCAAAAATACAACTAAGTAATTAGGATTTAAGATGGACTCCTACTTCTCTTCTGGCAGCCCTATGGAGCTCTAAAAGAACATCCATCCACTCTATGTGTCTGCGGCATTCAGGAGACCTGGAGAGATATTTCTGGTTCCTATTTACCTGTTTTGGTGTTCCTATAGAGAGACAAGTCATTACAATAGTTTGAAGGACTGAGTTTTTTGTAAAACAATATAATGATTTCAAGAAAACTGCTTAATCTCACTTCAGCAGTTCTGATCATCTACTGTGAAGCTGAATTCTTCCTCTATGAGGTTATATATCCATTCTTTAAACACTGGTCAAAGATTTCTTTCACCTTTGAGCAGAGCCAAAGGTAGCACATCTGCCACCTGTGCCCAAGAGAGGAGAAAAATACACACCTCCTTACAGTGTTTTAGAATAGGATTCACAATGTACCCCAGTTCTCCCATGTAATATTTCTCCTTTGTAAAACCTACACTAGTTTGCTTGTTTGTTTTTTGAAAAAACACACATGGCTATGTTTTTGTTAAATTTGGCAAAATTTTGTACTTGGGGAAAAGAGCTGGCTAAATGCAGCTTATCCTGGAACTCCTACAGACAAGAAAGAGGGAAAAGAGCACATCATAAGGCAGGACAATAGCACATGTCCTAGGCAAAGATGACTCAATAGGAAGCAGTACAGCTAACGTCACTGCCATTGCTGATCCGATATAGGTAACAATCACACCGTTAGGATGGTGCAAGCCAGAAAGAATCTGTGTGTCATAGAAGGCTATAAGGAACAACAGAATAAATAAGCCTGTTAGGAAAAAGCTACAAGACTCTTGTCATAAATGTACTTTCTCCCTCCCTAGTGGAAGAGGCTGAACTCTAGAACTACAGGCCTCTCATGGGGAGTACCTCTAAGCTACAGTCACTACTAATAGCAGCAACTTGGTTCAGGGAAGTTAAGACCAACAACTTCACTCAAAAAAACCACTGGCTACCACAGCAGAACCTGAGCACCAGCGTAATGCAACCACACTGCAGAATGACATACTGAGTGAGCTGCGGTATTCTATATTAGTTTCCACTTCTAAATGGTCTCAGACTGTAGCCACATGCAAAAGAGATTAGAGCAATCTTGTTTCAAGTGAGAAAAACATGTCTAAATGTGCAACATTTGTACTGCAAAGATTTTATTCCTCTCACCAGGCTCTGGTGAAAGAGTGAACTCCTGGCCAAGACTGTGGGCTGTGCATCTGGATGCAGCTTAAGATGAAGCAATTACTTATCCTACAATGGCTCTGATACTTCAAGATGATGTATTCCATGTGTATTCTGTTGTACGAGTCTGAGGCACAAGTACACAACACATGTTTTCCTAGCAAGTACCAGCATTCAGCATTGCTATGCTTGTACATTCTGATCCTTATGTTCCCATATGAGAGGACATAAAAGCTAGGCTAACCATGCCTAATAATCCTTGGAATGATAATCCTACAATACTGAAAACTCTAAAGAGCCTGGACAGAAACCAGAGAAGAAAAACTTCAGACAGCAACTGTAGTGGTAGTAAAGAATTCTGTTTTGTGGAAAAAACTCCAACTGTTTTAGATGGAGATTTCTGCTTTTCAGAACTTAATATAGCTGCTCAGTGGGTGCCAGTGCCTAGGATGTTAATCAGTTGCCTGGTAGCTCTCATTGAATGGTATGTGTCTGTAGCATGAAAAGTCAGTCTTGCTCAGTCAACTATAGATGTTAGAAGGAGCAAAACGCCTCCAACCTACCAGCCAAGCACTTGGAGGTACACCACAAACTAGTTCAAGAATATTTAAGTTGAAGTAATTTAGCTTTAAACTATAGTACACAAAAGAGCAAAAGAAAGCCTGGAATGTTTATTTCCTTGTTGATGTAGTGAACAAAACTTGAGAGTTGCCAAAATATTCTGTTCTGGCATTGAGTCTGAATGAGAAGTTTTAGCAAGTTTGGACAGATTAGTTTCAAATGCTAAATGAAGGGATACCTTTCAGTTAGGATCCTGACAAGAACGCAACTGTGAAAAAAGTCTTGAAGTCTGATATTCAGCACGCACTGTATCATAATATAAAATAGTTGACGCTCAGCTCAGCGAGTGGTATTAACCATCCACTCTAGACTCTGATTTGCCTTTGCAGTCAATGTAAAAAAATATTTTCCTTGCTGACATTTTGTGCTACTTTCCACTTTATATAAGAATTTACTGAAGTGGTAAGCGATTGGTTGTGTTTTATTTTCACCTACCTCCCTATAAACCAGAGGTTAATATGCCTTTCTGATCTGGTGAAAGATGTATTCCATCTTAAACCTAGCAAGCAAAAAGATATAGTCTGTTAAGTCTAGTTTTCTAGCCTCAGCAGGTGTTAGAATTATTTCACTCCACTCTTCTGCTGCAATATTAGAGTTTGAGGAGGCCAACAAAATAGCTACAAAGATGAAGTTTCCCAGAAGTGTCTATGGTGGTAGAACTTTATTTTGCTCACTACATATTCTTTTGATTCCAATGGTTATTTTGGTATTTTAGCAATAAATTTAAGCACAAGGATGGTAACTTGTTTTCTTGACCTTCAAATGTTTAGCTTTTTAACCTGCTGACCAACTGAAGATGGAAATAGCAGAACAGAAGGTCACAACTTCCTTGTGATGCAGGATCCTCAGTATAGGATAAGTCACATCTTTCCTCTGAGAGAGAGCTACAGAAAGGATTACCAGGGAGGCTTGCATGCTCAGAGGAGGCTGATGATAGCAGATACTGATCAACCAATTTGATCAAAACTAATCATAAAAAAAAAAATCAAGACATTCAGAGTAATGAGGCTATGAGCCATTTCCCACTTTGTTCTTGCTACAACTACTCAAAAAGTGAAAAACTGCTCACCTTCCTAGTTTTTAAAGACAGCACTATCAGTTCAGCAGCCATGTACAGGTCATCTGCAAATGGCAAAGTAAACCATCTCCTTAAAGAGCTTCTAGTTCACCTCAAAATCTGTGGATTTCCTATATAAATTGGGCAGGATTGCATAATGCAATACCCCTCCTTCCAGGTCACAGTACCTTAATCTGGAAGGTCAAAGGAGGAAAATTCTTAAGATCACTCCCAAACTTGATGTCTTGCAAGGCAGAATTGTACAATTCTCAGATGACTGTACTGACCCAGAAACTGTAAATAACTTCATTTTCTTTTTAGATAAAGGAACTTTTCCATCTTAAGCTCTTCAGTGGGGAAGGGCGGGGGGGGGGGGGGAGAAGCAACCAACATCTTTTTTAGCTACTTTTTTTCTTGTGCTCACTGTCCTTTGTAATCTATTTTGACTCACTGACAATACACAACTTTCTGTACTTTCATTCTGTCTTTTAATCACCTCCTCTAAACCCCCCCAAAAAACTAGAAAGAAAACCACATCACTTAAAACCTCCTGACTGTCCATCCCCCAAGATTACAAATCATCTACTTTATCTAGTGGTCTCAGGAGGAGGAGGATCAGCCAGCCTTTTTCTTTTATTGTCTCCTACCCCAGCAATATGACTTTGCTTCCAGTATGCTTTTGCGCTGCAACTTCTTTGAACACTATTTTCAGGTATGTCTCATGGACAGCCAGGCACACATGCAACGGCAATGCCATTTCCCTCATGTGCATTTTAAAGCAGCTATTGAGTAGGTATTTTTTATCTGGTCACGTGCATTTCCATGATTGATATATCTGTACTTCTGATTCTGTTCTATATGCTTTGATTCTTAAATTTTATGAAACAAGATTTACTGATGTGATAGTTAAATTTTTTCTTCTCTTTTTAAAAAAGGCTAAAATAACAAACATTATAGACTGCACACTTTTTAAATGCAGGACTTAAGTGTTCCTACTGTGACAATGGTTGCGTTATCTGTGGGTCGTATTAACGTGCTTTATTTGCATATGTCCCTGAAAAACAGACACTGTAATTACTGGAGAACAAGCAGTACAGCTGATCAAGAGCTTTTGTCCAGCCTCTTCAATGACATTCACACTGTGATTTGCTGCAAATGCCTACAGATCAGTGAATGCACTGCAAGATTTTGCTTGGTTTGTGTATACAAAGCTGTAAGTCATACAGGATATAGGAGAAGGTATGACTGCCATGTTTGTCATCCCACCAGGATTCATCAGGCAAGTATTTGGTGGGTGTTAGTAGGTGACTGTATATTGATATACAACCCATATCTGAAACTCTTGCCTGTACCATTTATCTTCCAAGAAAGATTCATGACTCTTACAAACCTCAAGCATTCAAATATGTAAGCAAACCAAAACTAATTGCAAATATTCTTTTTAAAACACTAAATTTCCCTCATTTTTGCACCACTCACAGTTCAAGTTTCCTAGCTTTTATCTACAGACAGAAATCCTAGAAAATGAATCAAAACTCCTTGCATTCTCACAGCTGTGCATCTCAGAGTTGTTTCATTTTGCTTTTTTTTTTAACCAATACCACAGAAGTCACAGCAAATCAAGCTGACTGTGATTCAATCTCTAAATACAAACAGGTGTCTCACTCTACATTGTGTTCATTATTGCAATATCAAGCAGGATGCTATGTTGTTTTTAGGAGGAGGAAAAGAAGTTCTTAATTTCATTTGTAACCTGTCATTTGGCAAGCCAAGAGTTATCTTGGCCACACTGAAATAAGTTCTACCTGAAAAGCAATAGCATATTAAGAACCACTGTTTACAAAGCTCTCATTTGAGAAGGAAGGATTATCTTTGGGCATAGTGTCTCCAGAAACTTTCCACGTGGCTTGAGCAACCACTGACTTTTAAAGCAGAGATGTACTGTATCAAAGTCCAGATTCATTATCTGTGAAATGGGTATAATGACATTCACTACTTCAACAGATCGTTTTTAAGGTGATAAATACCACACAAACATGTATGGTAAATCATGGACATGCTGCATGGACCTCTGCTTTTAAAAATGCTTCTTTGTAGTCTGGGAGCAGTAGCAAAATCCTCATCATACAGTTATGAGGCTCTTCCTGATGTACAGGGTATAGCTGAGAGAAATGAGACATTTCGTTGAGTGCACTCTTTATGTGAAATTACAGAAGAGGTAGTGCTGACATGAAGATCTATTTATCTTAGTCATGAACATGCCCTAATGGTATAGCTGTCGCTTCTATGCACTGGTGATCACTAATCAATGAAAGGAATACTGTGGGATACACTTCTCCAGTGTCAGAATATAATTTATATTAAGAGTATTTTTCCCAATCAATGCCAGAGAGGAATGATAAAACTCTCAACCATCTTTTTTTGGAAGCAAAATTAAATTGTCAATCTTTAATTTAGTTCATGATAATCTCTGCTGAAACATTCCCTCACAGTTTCCACTAATATGTGACACTGTTGTGGGTGTCTATTATAGCCCACCTGATCAGGATGGGGAGATTAATGAGGCCTTCTACAAGTAGCTGGGAGTAGCCCCAAAATCGCAGGCCCTGGTTCTCATGGGGTATTTCAACTACCCAGACACCTGCTGAAAGGCCTACACAGCTAGTCACTTACAGTCCAGGAGGTTCCTTCAGTGCATTTATGATAACTTCCTTATGCAAATGGTAGATGTGCCAACTAGGAGAGGAACACTACTGGATTTTATACTCACGAACAAGCATGGTATGGTTGAAGTGGTAAAGGCTGAGGGTAACTTTGGCTGCAGTGACCATGAGATTGTGGAGTTCAGGACCTTGTGCAGTAGAAACAGAATACCAAGCAGGATCCCAACCCTGGACTTTACCAGGGCCAACTTTGGCCTTTTCAAGCAATTGCTAGGGGATATCCGATGGGATAGGGTACCAGAAGGTAAAGGGGCCCAAGATAGCTGGTCTCTGTTGAAAGATCACATTTTCCAAATTCAGGGTCACAGCATCCCAGTGAGTAGGAAATCAAGAAAAGGAGACAGGAGACCTGCACGGTTAAACAGCAACTATTGAGTAAACTCAAGTGGAAGAAGAGGGTCTATAGATCATGGAAGGAAAAGATAGACAGTTGGGATGAATATAAGGCTGTTGCCAGAGGATGTAGGGAGGCAACTAGGAAAGCTAAAACCTCATTGGAGTTGTGCCTTGCAAGGCAGGTCAAAGATGACAAGAAGGGCTTCTTTAAATACATTACAGGTAAAACTAATGCTAGAGTCAATGTAGGCACACTGTTGAATGAGGTGAGTGCCCTGGTGACAGAGCATACAGAGAAGGCAGAGCTATTGAATGCCTTCTTTGCCTCTGACTATACTGCAGGGATACTGTCCTCAGGACTCCCAAACTCCAGAGGAAGTCAGGCTAAAAGGAGGAGTTTTGTTTAGTTGATGAGGACTGGGTTAAGGATCAGTTGAGCAATCTGGATATACATAATTTCATAGGCTCTGATGAGATGCACCCGTGGGTGCTGAGGGAGCTGGTCAAAGTCATTGCTAGACAACTCTCTATGACCTTCAGTAGGTCATGGAGAACAGGAGAGGTTCCTGAGGACTGGAAGAAAGCAAATGTCACTCCAGTCTTCAGAAAGGACAAGAAGGAGGACCTGGGCACCATACTATAGACTGGTCAGCCTCACCTCCATCCCTGGAAAGGTGATGGAAATACTTATCCCAGGTGCTGTCTCCAGGCACTTAAAGGACAAGAGGGTCATTAGGAACAGTCAACATGGCTTTACCAAAGGAAAGTCATATTTGACTGACCTGATAGCCTTTTATGAAGATGTGACCAGGTGGATTGATGGTGGTAGTGCAGTGGATACAGTTTATCTTGATTTAAGTAAAGCATTTGACACTGTCTCCCATAGCATCCTGGCAGTAAAACTGAGAAGGTATGGACTGGATGATCAGGTAGTGAGGTGGATTGTTAACTGGTTGAAGGGAAGAAGGCAGAGAGTTGTGATCAATGGGAGAGGGTCTAGTTAAAGGCCTGTATGTAGTGGAGTCCCTCAGGGGTCAGTACTAGGACCAGTACTATTCAATATATTCATTAATGACCTTGATGAGGGAACAGAGGGCACTGTCAGCAAGTTTGACAATGACACTAAACTGGGAGTGTGGCTGACACCGGAAGGCTGTGCTGCCTTCAAAGAGACCTGGACAGGCTGGAGAGTGCAGCAGAGAGAAATCTAATGAAATTCAACATGGGTACGTGTAGAGTCCTGAATCTGGGAAAGTATAACCCCATGTACCAGTACAGGCTGGGAACAAACTGTTAGAAAGTAGTGTAGGGGAAAGGGACCTGGGGGTTCTGGTGGACAGTAGGATGGCAGAATTATAGAATCATTGAATGGTAGGGGTTGGAAGGGACCTTTAGAGATCTAGTCCAACCCCTGTCCATCTAGATCAGGTCACACAGGAAGACATCCAGGTAGGTCTTGAAGACCTCCAAGGAAGAGAGGTTCCAGCTTTTTTCTTTTACCCCGTGTCCTGTCACTGAATACAACAGAATGTGGTACTCATTGGGATAAGAAAAAGGATGCTCCTCAATGCCAGCATAAAGAAAATATCAGTTCTGAATCTCTATTACTTCATCCCATCAGTACAATCTACCTTTATATAGAAAAGGAAAAGAAATTCTACTACAGCACAAAGAATCTAGTCTGATTTCCAGGTTAAAATTATTTAAGAAAAAATCCTCTTCGTACATTGTTGAAGCAGAAATGTCAAAAATGAAAAATAATCTCACTTCCTATTATGATATAACTGAGATGTGTTTGCAGTAGGAGACTAGATTTGTATCATGTGTTTCAGAGTCCCTTGGGCAGTGTGACATGGAAGTGATGGAGTGCAGTGTGCTAACTCCAGTCTGCCTTCCCTTTCATCTCTGTTGACATACAAGTGAGCTGACCCAGCTTCAACTTCTTGCTACTCTGTAGCTCCTGCTGCTCCTGTACTTCCTGACCAGGTCAAATTGACCATTCTGGAAGACATTCAATCATTGTGACCAACTCACGAAACCACTGTCTCCACAGGGTAGAGAAAGGGTAGAAACAGCTGACCATGGAGTATGTACGAACTCTGGATTTGAGGCTGGGCAGTAAACAAACTAACTCTTTCCTGGCACTGTGACAGCAATTTACTAGCATGCACTCAGATGTCAATTTACTGTCCAGAAGAGCAAGAGCAGAACAAAGTGAATCCCTTCCTTGTCAATAGAGTCTTTCCATTTTGTAAGAAAAGTGGTTACACTGGTAAAGAAAAGCATAGTACTGGCAATACTGAAAGATTCTAGGTGCTGGGAAGAAGTACAGCACAGATACTCCTTCACTTGCTCCCAATTGACAACAGCAGATCAAGAAACAATCTGGAGACTAAAAACACAGTAATAAGTCTTCCAGGACAGAGCTGTCTTAAGGCTTCTCTGCATAACAAACTATGAGTGAGGTTGGACTACTGTGACAGAAAAGTGTGAAGAGAGTCTCTTTCTTATTGAAGAGGTGGGTACAGTGAATAGTAGAGTACAAATGAAAGATTGCTCTTCCTGCTCTTCCTCACTGCTGCAACAGAAATCAGCTCAGCTCTAGCACAGACAATGTAGGCGATGGGCTACAGCTGTTTGGCCATATCCTGCCTGGTGTCCTAGACAGTCTCTTTGACTTGCTTTCAGTAGACTTTGTCCCAGGAAATGCTTGAATCAATTAGCTTAATATCCCCGCCATCCACAAGAGGGAAAAGATTGATCCCAAGGGGAGAAGCCTGGCATTACTTTGCAAGTTCCAAGCAAATAGATAAGGCAAAATGGGAACCTTCAGACTCACATCCTGGTAAAGAATTCCTCTAATGTTCCTTCATTGTGCATGACCATGGTTTCACAATAGTCATAAGTGGGTGTAAGGCAGAGGAAGATATTTCTGCTCTAGCACTGTCTGAAATGTATGCCTGTAATTTCATGCTTTTAATCATGTACATGGCAGCGGTTATGCATATGAAGAAGTTTGAATTTTCTGCTCCTTGGTCCTGTGTAGGGAGGTTTCATACTATGTCCAAATCACGGAAAATTCAATTGATGCAGCACAAATTAATGCTCAATAGTAATAATATATAGTTTATGATATTTTGCTCCCAAAGACCACCGTAAAGAACATTTTCATTATTTAGTGACGTACTTGTGTTTCTCATAATCTTTAATAAACATAAACAGGGCTCTAATGAGCAATTCCATATGCTGATGATTCTTTGCTTAATAAACATTTTTTAAAGATTATTTATCATGTGTAAAGAACGTATTGTATGTGCCTACATTTAGTTGAACACTTAACCCATTTCAAACTTTATTGAACTCAAACAGGTTGAGTATTCAAAAATATTTATATTGGCATAGAAACTATACAGTCCAACTCAAGCTGTTTTCTCCTAGTCCAAAACCTATAAACAACATTGCTTTCTCCAATCCCAAATTTGAGGGGCTTCTTTTACTCTTGTAAACATGCTACTGAATATAAGAAATCACATTCCTCATACCTCACTCCCTTCAACAGGAAGATCACAAATATGATAAGAGTTGAAAGAGTTTAAGCACTTGCTTGAATCTATAGTGATCACATTTGCCCACTACCTTTAACAACTACTCTGACATTGTAGCCATGAAAATTGTAGGAATTAAATGGGTCCTATTTTACCGTTGTGGAGTAACAGTGCAGAAGATCTGCAATGTTTTCCCAAAGCCCAATAGCTGCTGCGCACTACTGATTGTTAAGGCCAGCTCTGTGCTTCTGCCTCTCTGGGTTAGGAATCAAGTTATAACTGAACAGATGAAAACACGAGTTTTCTACACACTTGCCACAAACTACCTCATGCACTGCTAGACTGCACACATATATATTTACATAAATATACACATACACACATATGAATTAAATGACTAGTTTCTATGTAACCATACAAAAATTTTGATATTGGTTTGCCTTGTTGTACCTAAGGATCACCATGGTACCCAACAGATGTAATACTTTCCACCTGATGTCACAGTTTCACCAAGACAGCTTTTTCTTTTTTTTTTAAAGTCCTAGCCCACCTCCAACTCCATGAAAGTATATATGGCACTTTTGAAATAAAATAAAATGCTCAATATCAGAGGAAAGTGATATGTAACAAAGGTGATACCATGATGCAACATGGACTCTTACACTGTCCTTCCCCACACGGAATCTGCTGTGAAGGATTTTAACAGAGGGGCTGCAAAACTCATTAAACAGAAGTTTGAAACAAAGGTTACTAATGTTAGCCCAGAAATAACAAGGATCTTGGTCTTATTCCAGCTCCTGACTGTTAAGTGTCTCTCAGACATTAAGCTAATGTGAGTCCTTTCTTGTTCCAGTTTTTTAATTTGGAAACAAGAGAAATTACAAATGTCCAGGAACAAAAAATTAAAAATTAACACATCTACAGCTCAACCTTCTAACACATTAGTTTGCAGTCCTTCCAATGTTATACATTATTCCACCCTCAATCAGAAAAGCACAGGCACAATCCATCATTTTATTTCCAATCTAATTTCTACTCTGCTCTGCCCCCCCATATCTAATTAAAGTGAAAATCTGTGTTAACTACATTTTTTAAAAACTATAGACAAACCAAACAAAACTCATCAAGGTCTTCAATTTAATTATACATTGTGGCAATGAGTTTCATGAGCTCAATATCTACCATGCAGAAAAATATTTTTTTATATGGTATTTATATTTAAAGCATGTTCATTTAACATCAGAAAGTGCAAACATGAGCATACAGTGTATCTAGTCATCAGTCATAGCATTAGTTTGCACAATTCTCATCCAGGTATCTTTCATTCATTTTCTTCCTTAATTATCACCTCTTTTCCCTTTTTCTTATATTGTGTTCTATCTAGAGGTAAATCCAGGCCCTTAATCACTTTGGCTGCCATTTTTGGCCAATGTTTCACAGTCTCTTTCCTCTCTCCCACAAAGTATCTCAGTTTTAGATGGATAACTTATAACTGGCCTTGCACTAACTTAATTTTCCTCACCTACATTTCTCAGTGTCTTTCAAATTGATTCATCAACAATAAAATATTATGATATTCATCACAACTTTCTTTGCCTGCTGAGTCCAATACTCATGAACTAAGTATAGTTTTAATGGAAATACTTCAACATAGCACCATTATAGAGGGGAGAGGCAGATTGGTTGTTAGCAAGAGTTAAGTAAACATCATAAACCAAAAGGCTCTGATCACACATCCTGCTCTTCATAAAAGACATTTCTGTCTATATGATATTTCATATCAGCCTGACATGGTGGTTGACTTCCTGGGTGCCTAAATATGTATTTAAGAAGGTAATTTTTATAAACTAAATATTTGTGTTACAATTTGTAGATGACAGTGTTTTCTCCAGCTACATTTCTACTTTTTGTTCCTGAGTTTTTATCAAAGAAATACAGGACTGCAGTCAGAAAAATCTTGTCTCATGATGCAGCATAAATCCAAATGAAAGACTTGTATTTGAATTGACAGAAGTTAGCACAAATGGGTCTGGTATCTGTAGCAATGTATTTCCAGACTCTAATACACTATTTATTGTCAAATTAGTTATAATAAATAGTAGGGGTTTGACTTTTATTAAATTAACTTACATAAAAGCAACAGATCCTCTCCAATAATTCCACAACTATTTAAATTCCAATTTCAAAGTAATTTCTGAAAAAAATTACTCTTAACCTATCTGAACACATATTTAGAAGTACATATTCTATTTCTAAGGCTGGAAATAATTAAAAAATCCCAATACTTGACCAGGAAGAGAAGAAAGCAGGTTTCCACATCTGCAATATGTCTCCAAAAGATTGCATCAGTTACTATAGATAAGTATTTTTTAGCTGCAAGATACATCAGTTTGTAGAGAATAAATTTTTGCCTTAAACTTTTATCACCTGCCTCTTGTGTCATATTAGCTGATGTATCAAGGATGATTACTTTTCACCGATGTAGAAATCAATAGTCCGTAATGGTTACGGATAAGAGAAGCATCTGCAGAGATTTAGGTGTGGTTACTTGAATTTCAACTTGAGGAAATGGAAGAATGTCATGCACAGGTAGTAACTGCAGGTAAATTGAGGCAAATAGCTTATACTTGAGAACTCTTTAAGAAGATTATTAATCAGAATTCCAAATTGCTAAATTAATATTTTGTTCAAATATTTTTAAATTAATGTTTTTTTCAAATCCTTCTCCCTTAAGTATTTCTTGTAATAGTTAATACACTATTTATGACATATGATCAAAAGCAGTGGTGTTTCTTCTCCCTGAGTACCTAAACTGTTATGAAACAGGAAGCAAGAAATCTGTTACATTAAACTCCAATTCTGCTTTTACATTAATATGATTAAGATAAATGTTAACACATGGAGAATAAAATAACTCCTATAATTGTTCCTGAAAACAGATTTGAAAGAGCAATGGATGTGTGATTAATCCCCAAAAAAAAGGACTCAATATTTTAAGGGAGAATATCATGACAAAAAAAAAAAAACTATACTTCACATCATTGCAACTGAAAGTTGCTGCTTTCAGCTCAGTCAACTATTTCAGACTAGGACAATACATCAGCTATAACATCATTTTGTATGAGAAGTTAACACTGCCAGTTGTTCATTGAGAGAAATTTTAGGGGCATTTTTCTTAAAGTGTTAAATTAGATGCTATGGCTTGATTCAAAAAAGAATCATTCTGCATTAAATTTAAGGAAAATAAAATGCGGAATAGAAGCAGCCCTGCACATTTCCCTTTATATGGACTTTATGTTTACTGTGCATAAATTACATCTATAGTCTCTACACCCATTGTTAAATATATTACAAGGTATTAGCTGCAATAGCTTATAGAGACTTGAAATATGGATGCTACCACTCTTCCTGAAGTGTTGAAGTAATTTACTTCTGCAATGAGTTGACCTTCATTGAAATATTAAACTGGTCATCTGACAATAGCTCAGTAGAAGACATCAAAAAAGGATTAAAAAATCTTAAGTACTGAAAACCAGTACTAGTACATGCAATTAGTCTATTAAAATAGGTGTATTTACAGACTTTAGAACATTTAAGTAGAGACAACACGGAGATTTTAACACAACTTGTCTCAGCTTCTACTGAGAAGAGGTATCTTCATTGGTCCTGATATTCAGCATTTTTTAACTTCAAGCTGTCTTGAGGCTGTGAATAAGATGTTCAGGATGTCTGAAAATTTGATCCATTCTCTTTTTTTTGGATGTTATTCCTCTTGAACAGAGTAAGAAGATCCAAGAGATATGCAAAAATTACTTTTGCAGAGGTGCCTTCAATATCCATGTTCTACATACAAAACCAACTACCCTATTTTCCAGCATTTTCTAATCTGCTGCATGACAACTGGTGATAAAGAAATCATAATGCAAAACTTTCATAATACTCAAATCTTTCTCTTCCCTCCAGAAAAGCAATACTACTTCCAACCTATCCCCACTAAATAAAAACACCCTGTACCACACCAAAGGATTAGTGTTGTGGACATGCACCAGAACCTGTCACTGAAATAAAATAACTGATTGCTTAAAGAAGGTAGAAATGAGCTACCAGACCTCTTCTATTCCCATGCTAATTTCAGATAAGCATGTCAGCATAGGAACAGCAGACCCACAAAAGCTCAGCGATCCATTTCAGCACAGCAGCAATCATCTTCCTGCCAAACAGGAACATAAAGGACAAGCTGCAGGAGCTTACACATTTGGAGTAGATCTTCTAGACAGAACTCAGAACTATGGTGAACATCTCACTGCCACTCTGCTGAACATCTGCACTTGCATCGTGCAAGCAACTGGAACAAATCTTTTTTGAAGATAGATTTCCATGCATCCTTTCCATGTCATATTGCATCATTAAATACTCCAAATAAGTTTACATTAAATTCCAAATAGGACTGTGTTACAAGTTGCATTCAGAATAAGTTGTGGGAAAAAAAAAAAAAAATCATACAAAATATGCAAGAGGAAGAGGAGCTGAGCTTGAGGAGGTCTGTGTTCTGTCACTGCACCTCACTGCAAGGAATATTTTGTGGTTCACTGAATTAATTCATTACTCACTTTCTCCAAGCTGAAGAATGGGATTAAAAATGGCTACTTTCTTTTGTAAAATACTCTTTTTAAAAAACAAAGTTGAAATAAAGCCAACATTCTTGGATGAAAAAAAATAATACTGATTTTATGACTAGTAAGAAGTATCTCTCCTAGACACCCACCTGCCTACTTGTAAATTACTGGAATAAAAAGAAATAACAAAAATTTTACAGTAAAACATTAGAGAGATGTTGACAATGTTTTATATTAATGACATTCTGGGGCACATAGTGCTTCTGTGAACCCAATACATCCAGTATTTTTCTATAAACTCATGTCTAATGTTTCAATGTATTCCTGTTGTGCCTTAAGACTTAGGGTTAACGTGACAAATCTTGTCTTCTAATGACACATTTTATGGCGAGCTTTTCAACAAGATAATAAGCCTGTTATAGTAGGCCACATCTCCTGTTCTGTTTCCAGCAGTCTTCAATAACAGATGTCTTGGAAAGAATACTAGAAAACGATCTGTTTATTTACACTAGGAGAATTGTTCTGCCCTTCTGAACAGATGGTTTCTTCTATCTTGCCTTTATCTTTTTTTTTTTTTTTTTTAAATCAAAAAACATCAGAAATTTCTTTATTAACAAAATCTGGGAGACCTAGCAAGGTCTTTTCTATTTGTGCCTCTGCAATTGTTCCCTTACAAATGCTTTACAGGAGAGTCCAAGGGGAAAGCCCTCTTTCTTTCAGCTTGTGACCAGATCTACTACTTGTGCTACCTTTTCATTTATTTCTCATTTTCCCAATTCATTTGGTCTGGCATCTTTCTGTCTCTGTTTTCTAAGACATCAACCATTTTTTCTCTTACTTGTGAAGCCTTTCCACATTTCATGTTCTTAATCAAAGCCATCAAATCATGCACCAGCTTTAAGGTAACTCTATTAATTGTTCTGTAACGTTTACATTATTATTTGCAAAGGTAGGGAATGTCATCTACTAACTGAGTCACTACAGTCAATAGAATCATCAAGCAGAAAGTCTTGACTGAAGTAGACCTCAACATTGTACTTAATTTCTTGATCACAGTTGACTGTAGAAGTATTTCATGCTACAAAACCAATTGTAACCTGATTCTTCTTAAAGACTTCACTCCAGTTTCTGGAAATATAATAAGTGTATATAAAGAAAATATCAACATCCTTGGCTAATTCTATGAGAACCTTTCTTCTAATGTTTTATCTCTCTGCAAAGGTTGATCCAAACCATTTCTCTATGTCAAGCAGCTTCTTTTTACAATAAAAGCGGTTGAAATCATGTTGTCTTGTTCATAGTAATTCATTCAATTCCCAAGTTAGGGAGATGTTTGTGTACCAACTATTTCTTATTTACTCAGGTTGATATTTGCATTAGCTTTGCTACAGTCAGATTTACGCTTAAGCTGTTCCTGATATGATTCAGGAAGCATTAATTTGCAGCTGCTATTATTTCCACAGTGACTTTAAGGTTTTCAAATTAGTGTTATGAAGGTGTTACCAGCTATCATCACACTGTTATTATGTATACATAGCTTTCTTACCTTATCATATACTATTTCTTTGCCTAGCCTTTCCTGTTTTGGTCATATGTAGCATGATCTTATTATAGTGCTTTAATCCTTCTATCTACTAACTCCATTTTGATTGATTTATTACAGTGACTTCTAGGCCTAGGAGTCTTCATTTCCTCTATATGAAATGCCATTATTTTTTTCTCATATGTGATTAATATACAGTTTAAAATAATACCTATTTTGTCCCCTAACTTTTTCATATACATATAAAGAACTCCCAAATAGATTTAGCTTCTTGTCTCCCATAATCCTTGTTTACAAAAAAAAAAGAAAAGCAAAGAAAGGATAAAAAACCTCAACCAATCAAAAAAAACCACATAAAAATGTGACAACTGAAACAGGGTTCTTTTGCATTACAATTTTAGAATAGTGTAAAAATTTCAGAGTGTTAGGCTGACTTAGGCTTTTTACATAAGACCATTATTTCATTGTATTGTTGTCATGGTTTGACATGACAGCCTTTTCTGATAAGGGGGAAGGTGCTGTAAAGATGGCTCCTGTACAAAAATTGCTCAAAACTCTCCCCAGCTCTGAGCCAGACCCACTTCTGGGGCTGAGGCAGTTAGATGCCTCCATGATCACTCTTTAAGAAGAATCCAGAAGATGAGGTTTCTTCCTTCTTCTGTTCCTTCTTCTCTGGCTGGTGGTGGGGCAAGGAGTAGAAAGAGAAATAACCATGCAGACTCCAAGGTCAATGAGGAAAGAGAGTGAGAAGGTGTGCTGGAGCAGAGACTCCTCTGCATTCTATGGAGAGGACTAGTGAAGCAGTAATTTGTTTGCATTTTGATAAAGACCCCACACCAGCGGTAGAGACTTATTGTGGTAATGACCCCGTATCAGGGGCAGAGACTCATTTTGATAAGAATCCCAAGCCAGGGGCAGCAATTCACTTTGTTAAAGGCCCCGTGCCAGGGATGGTGGCTATGGCCAGAGGAGGGGTCCCATGGGAGGGATCCAATCACTTCACTACAGACACCAAGTCAGGGGCAGGGATTTTCTGCATTAAAACTATGGCCAAAAGAGGCCATGTCCCAAGGGAGGGATGCTTTATCACTATGGTCAGAGAAGGTCATGTCCCGTGGAAGGGACCCAAAATTCACAGAAGCTGTAACTGTGGGGAGGAACCCATGACAAAGAGACTCATTAAACTTAGGCCCAGAAAAGGCCCTATCCTGAGGGAGGGACTATGTATCTTCAGAAACTGCAACCGTGGCAAAGAACTCACATCAGAGATATTCACTAAGGACTGCGTCCTGTGTGAGGGCCCCTGTATTGGCAGAAGCTGCAGCTGCTGGTTAGAATCCACACCAGAGAAGCTCGTTAAGGACTATGTCCCAGGGGAGGAACCCTGTATCAGAGCAGGGGAAGAATGCAAGGAGTCATCCTCAACTGAGAAGAGAGAAGCAGCAGAGCCCATCTGTGACTGACCATATCCCCCATTCCCTGCCTGCCAAGCCCTTGAGAAGGGAAGAAGTAGAGACATTGGGAACAGTGAGCTGAGCCTAGGAAGAAAAGAGGGATGGGAGAGGAAGATCTTAAAGTGCTGGTTGTAATTTTTACATCATCCTACTCCCTTTTTGCTTTTATTCCATTCTGTTTATTGTAGAATAACTTTTCCTACTTTCCTCTCTAAGTCGAGTACTGGGGTCTGTTTTGCCTGGAACTGTAATTGGCAGCGAGTCCTCCCTGCCCTTGTCTTAATCCACAACAACCTTGCTTATCTTTTTACTCCCATTTTGCTGGGGCCTCTGCCATCCTAAAGGGAGGCACCCAGTGAGAGACTGAAACGGAGCTTCTGTGCTAGCTGGGCGAAATCACGACAATTGTGTAGGGTTTAAATGGATACATTTGATGTGGAGCATTCTTCAAAAAGTACATAGTTGAAATAATTTGTGCTTAATCTTCCTTTTTTTCTTCTTTATTTTTTTCCCCCTCACTTGACTTTCAAGATGTCCATTATTTTTAAAGATATTATTCCAATAATGAAGTCTGCGATTACTTGACAGCAGCATTGGACAATGACTAGTAAGTTGTTACCTTAATGATCAAGAATAAACATTGCACATTTTATTCTTTTAATATTATGTAATACATTGCAGCATAGCAAGATTTTTCAGTAACTCTTTATTTTCACCTGATCTAGGTGAACCTGCTTCTGCAAGGGGGTTAGACTAGATGATCTCTAAAGGTGCCTTCCAACTCCTACCATCCTATGATTCTATGATACACAAGACAAGAATCCACTTTTAGGAAGATGCAAAACCAGTATGACAGCCTTGGCTCTTTCTCAGAGTTTAAAGAACTTAAAGCAATTTCTCTGAGACTATCTTGTCATATATGTATTATTCTCACTGTCTGCACTGAAGATACTTGAAAACGAAGAAGTACTTAAGAGATTTATGAAAGAGTTGGGAGGGGGGGAAAATAAGCCCTCTGCACTGTGAATATTGATTTTAGTTTTAAATAAAGCACTGAGATGATGCAAGATTAGAAAAACGCACATTTAATAATGAGGAAGTGACTCTGTCAGCCCACTGCACAGACTTAATAAATGTCATTTAGGGTTAAACACTAGGTGCTCAGAAATGCTGCAAAATTATTGAGACTCCTACTTCTGGGCTGGTAATAATCAGCTCCTGTTTGACCCTCAATTCCAGAGGGCTGCAACTGATATCCTCAGTATATAGCCAGCTTTTAGAAATTTACTGAACGAAGTTCATTATAGTGGAGTAGTCCCCAAACTTTTTCCATATTCTGTATGACATCTTAATAAAGAGATGCATGTCATTCCTCTCATCTGTATTAGAGATATGATTTTTTTTTTCTGTTCAGCCCTCCAGTATCCCCAGGGCAAGCATAGCAATTTCTTACATGGAATATCTGGTTTATTTCATATAGTTTATTTTCTTCTGATGCAACTGAAGTACAGACAGGAGATGAAATTGCATCACATACCTGATCATTCAGAGACCTCTAGTAAGCATGCCCTAAAAGAAGGCTTCCTGGGTAGCCATCTGCTAGTCTGCAAGGACAGAAGATATAAATCCCCACACTTACAGCTTCTGTGAATATTGGGTCCGTCACATGGTACGCAGCCTTCTCTGGCCATACCCGCTGCCCCTGGCGTGGGGTTTTTAAATGAAGAGAATCATTGCCCCTGATGTGTGGTCTTTAGCAAAATGCAAAACAAATCTTAGCTTCACCAGTCCTCTCCATATGATGCAGGAGAGTCTCTGCTCTAGCACACCTCCTCTTCTCTTTCCTCACTGACCTTGGAGTCTGCATGGTTGCTTCTCTCACTCTTCCAACTCCTTACACCTACACCAGCCGGTAAAAGAAGAAGGGACAGAAGAAGGAAGAAATAGGAAGAATCCTCCCCTTCTGGCTAATTCTTAAAAAGTGATCATGGAGGCATTTAGTTGACTCAGCCCCAGAAGTGTGTCTGGCTCACAGCTGGGGAGAGTTTTGATCAACTTCTGTACAGGAGCCATCTTTACAGCCCCTTCCCCCTTACCAGAAACAGCTTTATGTTAAACCATGTCACTGGGTCTTCTATATCAAATGAGATCTTGTTAGATCTGCCTCTTTCTTCTTACTGAGGTCCATTTTCCTGTCTAGCTTTTGTATCATTGCTTAGGTTCTCATGGTTCCATACAGCTGCAGAAGTCAAGACATTAACATGAGAATGAGCCATGACTCTATGGTAATGTGAGATAATCACATTCCACACAAGCAGTGTTTCAGTAAACTGATTGTATGTTTATCTCACCTTTAAGTTTAGTTGCCTTCACTATCTTCATTCAAAATATACTTTTCACACTGCATTTACAATGTGGAAGTATAGCAATATCATTACTTTCTCACTGCCAAAGTAGCAGGCTATACACCCATGTTTCAATGTTTTACAATCCAACCTTGAAAATCATAAACCACTTGAAGAGGAATATGACAATAGATCAGAATTTGAACACTTCACTGCTCAGGAAGAGGAAACACATATGTGTAAAGTTTTAGGTTAAAAAAATAAAGGAATTGCGTATGTCTTATATGTCAATAATCCAATCTTCAACATATGACACTTCTCAACGTAAAATATGCCGTTACCTTTCACTTCAATGCCAGTACTTGATACATGGAAACTAGGGTTCATCTCAGTAAGTGGTATGAGCGCCTGTAAACTAAGCATTCTTTGTGCAAAATGTATGGGGGAAGAATCCAATGAATGAGGTAATATTGTATATCACCATGTAAAGATATTTACATTCTTGGCAAACTGCAGTAGAATTGAACATTCACATGTCACTGTGTCTTCCTTGAAAGTAGATTTGTTTCCCTGATACATTAAAGGAATTAAAACATTGCTGCATTTATTTATATGGTCTATATATGACTGTAGCAGATGAGATGCTCATCCCTGTTCTTGAAGTGTGGGCGTAACGAGCCTCTCCAGAACACAATATAGACCTTCTGTAGACCCTCTGCACATGTCATACAATTTAAAAATTGAAAAACAAGTTTAAATTAGATTTCCATTAAAGATGCAATTAACTTGTAGTATCTAAGGCTACAGAAACTTACAGGAGTTTATTCATAAGGACAGTCCATGGTTTCTCAAAACAAACTTGACTCAGCTGTCCAGCATATTCCCTTCCATCTCCCTTGCCCCACTCTTGATATTCCACATTTTCACTATGGCAAAGAATTATGCATACTGTTACACAGTGCTAATAATAGAAAACTCATTAGCTAGATCCAAACCTCACAGAATCAGCATCTGAAACCTTTCATTAGGCAGTATTTTAGGCCTTCAAAGTATTAGCATTACATAACAAATATCAAACTCTTAAATCTAACAGATATGTACACAGATGATAATCGATCAACACTTCAAATATCCCAGCATAATTGTTTGCAAGCACCAGCATATAAAAATATTGGCGATATCTGTCCATATCTTCAAAGAGTTAAACAGAATAATCATAGAATCTAGGCTTTTTAACATACCATCCAGTGAAATTTAAGACTTCTGTTGGGAAAAAATGTCAATGGACTTCCTGATTTAGCATTAAACAATATAATAGTGATTAAAGTCACTCATCTGAGTGACCCTCCCTAACTCCCAAAAGACCTAAGCTGAAATAAGGGATTGATTTTAAGTTAACTGAAATGCTTGAATCAAAAACTTATTTTGGATTAGTTCCTTCTTACTCCCTTTTCCTTGACACTTCATTCAAGATAAACAAACAAACCAACCCACAAACACACCCCCAAACACATACAAAAAAATGAAACACCTATGCAACAAAAAAACCAACTCCACCCCAGAAAATAATGCAGAATATTTCAGAAACAAATTCTTACCACATAAGCAGACACATACATACTTAATATGGCAATTTATAATCATAATGACCAGCCATCTAGCATTGTAATCTGTGTCATTCTCAGGCTTCCAGTTTTTGCCCCATCACCTGGGATGTCAGTGAGAGTGTCCAAGAGCATTGTCCCAGTTTCAGCCTTGGAAGAATATTACTCCAGCTAGCTGTCAAGTAAGACTGCAATTTATCAGTACTGTATGTACCGCAGGGTTCAGTCAGATTTTTCCTCTATAGTCTACTCATTCAGTCCATTTATCTCCAATTCCGATGCCATGATACTACACAAGACTGTAAAAAAGCTTTCCTAATGTTATAGTAAATGACATCTACCGTTTTTCTACAGGGACAATAATTTCCTGATCAAGACTATTCAGGTTTCTAACACATAATTCACCTTTGATAACTTGATGTAAATAAATCACAAAAAATTAAGAATTCATTCTTTAGGGGTCTGGCTATACAATTCAAGTAGAAATCATGCCTTTCACAGATGTCATTACACACAGAAACTGTCAGAACTAGGGACCTTGAGGCAAGGTAAACATAGGCCAAGTAATGTAGCTTGCCTAAAGTTGGTACTTATATGAAACCAAACAACATATATAAACAATGTATGGGCAACAGGCACTTGGTTACAATGTTGTGAAAAAGTTTCAGCAAATTATCCTGTCTGAATAAAAATGGGGGTGTGGAGTTATAATAGAAAGTTCAAAAATCCTTCAAAACTTTGAGCTTTACTGAAGTCTGAGGAAATCACCACCAATTTTTTGTTGTCAGGTTCTATACATTTACAAAACTCACTAACGTTTACAAGGTTATACTTTACTGAGCTTTGAGATGCAAAAAACAGAGAATACTATGGACCAATACTTTTTTCCAACTTAAATCTTCACTTTTTTCTATAGAGTAATTTTTAGAGAAAGACAGTGTACAAACAGAAGACTTGAATAATGTTAGAAAGGCTGTATAGTAGTTCTCACCATAGCTTGTGAATTGCATATGCATGTGTGTATTAAAGATAGCTGGATCAAGTTCAAAAAGAAAAAAAAATATAATCTTTTGTACAGCTTGTGCAACTAAAGTAGAAATGAGGCTTCCTCATTGAACTGATGAGTATCTATATACTTCATAAAGACACTTGCAAATGTATCCAACACTCACACAGGCTGAAGCAAGAAGGAAGTGAAGGAAATTCTGAGGTTTACTGACAGAACCAATATATTCTTGCTCATAATAAAGTTTAGCCTAAAAATAAATCTTTAACATTTAAAAGACTTTTAAAAATTTCTTTTGAAGGGTCTCAGCCTCCCCCCCACACCACCCACTTCTAATGTTTTAACAGAGGCAGGTATGGATTTATTGGAAAATAAATGATGGAGAAAGCCAAGAGCTCTATGTGAGCATCACCACATAAAGAAACATACTCCATAATTCATTAAAGAAGTTTATGGCTATACTTTAGGAAGTTGGGATGACATCTCTAATGACCAACTTCTAGTCCATTCCACTAGTACAGAGGACTGAAGCCCTCTAAGGACTTTTGAGCCACACACAAGAATTTCCTAAGGAAAACAAAGAGCACAATCAACTCCTGAAAGTGCATTCTCTATTAACTTGCAAGTATAATATTGCAATGACTCAACATACTACATTTTATAGTGTTGAGTACAATGCTTAATTATTCAAATGCAGATATTCTGGAAACTTATCTAGTTAAATATCTAAATATATGGTATTTGTATTAGACTGCAGTAAGGAATCTTGAATAACAGTCCCATGTAAAAGTCAAACTATATTGTTTAACAGCCACTAGTAAACTTAAAACAAATATATTTCCTTTAAGACTCACAGGAATCTGAATTCACTGAATTGTTGCAGCTTTTCTCTGACCCAACTTCATTTAAATCTTCTCATCCCAGACACTGTCTTTGTAGAAACATCTAGATAGCATTCACATTTTTTCCTCTCATGCCTATGTCTGAATATCATGATCCAGTATACTGACTCCTTCTATTTCTTACACCTGTCCATGTACTCCATACTGCTATGGTAGCAAAAGTAAACAGAAAATTCACTTCATATCCCTTAACTGCATCGTCATGCATACATATGCATGATGATGGAGGTATGGTGGACAAAAATAAGGTAGGGAAGTGCAACCTATTGGACAGTTACTGGGGTACTGGCACACTACAACATCATCAGTGAGCAGAGCCAAGCATCTTTGACCACAAATCTGTCTATTCATCTTAATTTCTTTTGTTTTACTGTTACTTGTATATCTACTCAGGCTACGAGTAGAAACCATCTTTGCAAAGCACATGAAACAGTTAAAGAGCCAGAAAAATCAATTTTAGCTGATAGTTCCTTTGGTAAAGAAAGGTAGATAGGCTTAAATGCCGTTATGTCAAAGCTCTCTCCAGATACCAGAACAGCAATCCAGGTAGAAGGGTAAAGCTCAGAGATGTAATTGAGCCAACAAGAGCAGAAAACACAACATGAAAGGGAAAATGTATGAGTCTAACAGCCTGATTCTTTCAGGGCCTTCCGTTAGAATTTGTGTTTGTTTTTTAAAACAAAACCAGAACATGCAAGACCTGGAATGTCTGTGGACAGGGACTGGGAGACACTGAGACACTGAATACCACAGAAAATGACAGAGGAAACTTAATACTGCCAGGGGTTGTCACATCTAAGAATCAAACTGGTAACACGGACTTTCATTATGGTTTCCGCATGCATCCATAGACATTTCTTCTAAGAAATTACAACTGAAAAAACACACAACCTTTCTTGTCCTGCAACTAATTATGGCCTTTTCCTGTTTTAAACAGGGTAGCACCAGGAGTACCCCAAATAAAAGTGGTCTGCAAAAAAAAAAGACGAACATCTAGGGAAAGTGGGCAAGTATTTGCTATAGCTTTTGAAGAAAGTGTTTCTAAGTAACTAGGTTTCAACATATGCAGTACCAGTGTTTAGTACGAGATTAAATTGTAGAGATAAAATGATACACAAATACAGAGAGTGGATTATATCAAGCTTTTTTTTCCCTTCTACTTAGTCCCAGGTTGATGACAGAAATCCCCTCAGTTTAAAAGATAACTATGAAACAAATTCTAATATTTACATTTCGTAATTAAATGTCTACAATTAGTAAACTACACGCTTATCAAATTACTAATTTTAGCTATAGCAAGCTGTTTAGTCAGTTAAAACACTACTATAGGATTACTATTTCTTGATCCTTTGATTGCTACGATATCCTAAGATGTCATTTAGGTATAATTCATTGAAATAGGGATCATGAATTTTATAAGGTAGCCATTAAGTTTCTAGAAATATGCTTTACCAAGAACTGGTGTTTCATTGCAGTTTACTACTCTTCATATTCCAGAATGCACTGCAAGATTGTATATAATTCCTTCAACATGTAATGCTTTTGCCAGCCAAGCAACCTGAAGCATTCTATGCTTATACCTGTTGTATTCACACAAATTGTTCCCTGGTGTTACCTGTGCCCTACTTCCACTACAGTAGATACGTAAACATAGAACAAATTTGGAAAGTCTTGCCTTGAAACCACATTTCATTATGGTTCATCACCCTTGCACTATAATTTAATATAAACAGCGTTTGAGTCTTAAAGATAAACAAGATAGAGAATTTACTGAACACAGCCACAAAGTCTAGACCCAACCTCTCCAGTTGTGTGTCTCAGTAGTCTGCTCAAGTGTATGTGAATTTAAATGAGGCAGTATACTTTTCCTCTTTGAATATTTCACCAATTCATTCTACCTGGCTGAATTCCCAGAGTCCAAGTACCATGGTCCCCTAATGAAGACTTCATAGCATTCTTTTGAACTCATTCCTGCCAATATTGAAGTAGCACAGCAGAAACAAAAATGCTAAAGGTACAATTGTTAACTTAAAAAAGAAGCCTTGGTATGCAGGTTAGAAAAACATGTAGCTCAAGGAGGAGACTGAAATTCATGAGAAACCTGGAAACAAATAAAATGGTCATTAAAGAACATAACTCTTCAGTCCTATTGAAATAGCAAAATGTGATTTTAGATAATGAGAGCAATATTGTTGTATTTTAAACCATTTGTTCCATACAAACAGTAGAACTTAGAGAGTGCCTTAAAAAGGTGATTATGAGTCAGGCTGATATTTCACATTAGGAAGGCTGAGTAACTGCTCTATCTTTGATCTGTTGTACTAAATACAAAAAGATTCTCCAGAAGAAAAAATCTAATTATCTGGATCATCTGATGAAAGATGCCACACATTCAATGACACACAAACCCTGCCCATGGTTTTTCAATGCCTTCATACATTATTTACATTCATAGTGTTTGATTACATAAAAAATAAGGTTTGTTAAAACTAAACGTCTTCTTAAGGGTCTTAGAAATAGTATCACACTTTGACATGAAACATAATTCAAGACCTTAAATTTAAATTAGCAATTTCAAAATCTCCAGCCCAGCTTATATCTTAGCAGAGAAGAAAAAGTAGGATGTCTGGATATGACTATGTGTTCATAATGCTACTACCTCAATTCCCTGTGCCATTAGACTTGTTTTTGTTTGTGGGGTTTTTATTAAAACCCATCTCAATAGTTTTAATCTAAAATAACTTTGCTTATTAAAATCAGTTGTCCTTATTATTCTAATACAACTAAATGACATTTAATTTGGGAGAAATTACTTTGAACATGCAATCTAGGAAAGGAAGACATTTAACAGACTTTCTCTATGAAGCATTTGGGATGTAGTTAAATTGTTTTTGGTTGTTCAGAAGAGTTGTGCAAATTTAAATCCTACAGGCAGAGCCAAACTAGTAATGCAAGGTAGTATAGTCAGTTAATCTTGTGGTGTTCAGTTTGTTCAGTCCGTGCCGTGAAATTGCTCCTGAGGCTTCCATGTGGAAAATGAGAATGTTCTTTAATGGCTGATTGGGGAATAAAGAAGTAAATACAAAGAAACTCCTACGAGCTCTTAATATTAACTGCACTAAATAAGTGTAACTAACTGCATTAAGTTATTGATTTATCAGGGCTTGACCAAACAGTATTCTTCTTTGTTCTAGATGAAAAAAGAATGTTAGACAAGCCAATTGCTAACAGGTTACTGAAAAATGATACTGTTTATACCTGTTTCTGTAAACTACCCAAGGAACAATTAATAATGACCTCAAATGGGCTCATTGGCTTTGGCCAACAAAGTTTATCATATCTCAAGCAGGATGTACTTTCCTGAAAGGCTGTACCATTTTCAATGAGGTTCATCCTCTTCAAAATACGATAACAAGAACAGGACAAGATGTTACAGGAAATCTACTTTGTTGCTATAATCTGAGCAACACATCTGAATTTTGTTATTGCTGTGTATTACAAAGATTAAGGAAGTGAGCTAAACATAATAGTATATCTACAATTAAACTGTTTGAGTTATGTGCAGTTCTATGAAAAAGTCAGCATCCTTATGACAGAAACAACTTGGAGACGTACTTCAGACACATTTGGATATTTTCCACTCTGTTAAAACTAAAAGCTATGGGGGTTTTGTACACAGGGAGATCTCACAAGAAGTTGCAGCCATGTGTTGGTTCCATTTGAGCTGCAAAATCAATTCTAGTTGGTGATTAAACTTGCGAACCATTTTAAAGGGAGAACAATATATGTGTATGGAAGTTTTAGGGCTTTTAAGTGCAAGTCCCAACAGTGAGTTTTGGCAAATTTGAATTCTGATTACCTTTTCCGTCTCCAATTAACAGAAAAGCAGGTTATGTGCACACACTGTAAAAAAAAAAAAAAAAAAAAAAAATCACTAAAAGCATCATTTCCCTAACTTGATAGCAGTGGCTAGACTACTAAATGTTACCTAACAGGTAGAGCATAGGAACTGTTTGCTCCACTAAGATAAATAAATAAATGAAAAGCAGATGAATGAGAAAATCTACTGAACGTACTACTCTGTCTATAGTACCACACATGTATCCAAACCATGCCTGTATGCAAGAATTACTAAGAACTAGTTACTATTTTCACACAGAATTTCCACACTATTTGACATATGTGCTTGGGTTCTTAACACAAACAAGGATAGTCAAACAGCAATTATAGTGGCAGCCTCTAACGTACTCAATTTAGTGAAATAGCTTTCCCATAAAGAAGAGGAAAAAACTTCTCATAATTTGAAGCAGAAAAACTTCTGCAGATCAAAACTTAAGTTTTTCTGAACACAACCCAAACATTAAGTTTTAATTCAAGCCAATTCAAGGCTTTGGTTTGAAAGGGATAAAACATATCTGATAGAAATTGAACTAAGTTATCTGTTTTGTTTAATAACATGTATTTTTGTGTGTGTGTGTGTGTGTGTTTTGAGGGTAGGGAAACATTTTGTAGTCAAAAGAACAAAATTCGATAAGCTTAACCACCCAACATTTTAAAAAACTCTCTGCAAATTGATACTGTATTCTCAATCCAGGCTGAATTTTGAGTCAGGGAAGCATGATGCTGTTGCACTATATACTACCGAGTTTACTTAGAAAAACTTTTTACAGTTACACAAATTACACGTAACAAGAACTTGAAAGAGAACAAAATTTTAATTATGTCTATGTCTGCACCAATGAAGCCATAGTATATCTTTCTTCTCTACCTGTTCATATATTCAACCAATAACAGACCCAAGAATTGTCTAGGTGATCAATGAAAATAGCAGAGTAACGCTATTTGTCCATAATCAGACAAATGCGTAAATTTAGAATTAAAAAGAAATCCCCAAAACCTGAAAGACTTCACAAGGTTGTTGAAAGTAAAGCATCATGCTTTCTGAAATAAATACTAAGAAAAGCATTTAAGCAATATCATTTGCAATTCACAATGCTTCCTTTACATAGTTTCTGAAAGGTTTTTTAAAGCAATATTTGATTAATACTATTCAGATAGTTATGCTAATAAGATGAGGAAGGGTTGCACATTACCTAAATATTTCTACTTCTTGATATTTTTATGGGTAAACAACATATCAAGGAAAACTAGACAGTACCAGAAGTCTTCTGATTGTTGCTAATGAAAGCAGATATTATCCTTCTTTCTCCAAAACAACTGTCAGCGATTAACTTCCTTCCTGTCTGACCCCAAAATTGTAGTTTCAATTCAGGTCAGACAACTGACCATCTGTCCTCAAGAGATAGAAGGCTGAAGTGTCATGTTGTGTCCAAGATTTTTGACCTTCTAACCTTTATTAAGGATGTATTTAGATTATAAATGGATTGGGCCTTCGTGAGAATCCACCTCTTAAGAGTTCCTTTGGAAAAAACAGAGTGGTTTATTTCAAAGGCATACAGGGTATGACATGGTATACTATTACATAAACGCAGTCATGGGCACAATAAAGAACAGCTTCCCCAAGGCTTCCCCCTGCTCAAATTGTCTGGCAAACTACATTTTCACACAAACAAGACAGTTCAGTTTGACCAAGAAACCAGTTATTTACCTTAATGCAGAATCCAACTCTTTTCTAATATCAAATAATGAAGCCATTTACTGCATACTTAGATGAGTTTTTAACACAGTTGTTTGAAGTCTTTTCATGTGTTACTACAGGTTTAATTATCAACAAACTCACTGCTATTAAAAATGTTTTTGAGAACTTGCTCTAGCAACCGAAGTGAGATTTTAATTGTGATTTTCGTAGGCAGAAGTGACTTCACTAATCCCTTTTGTTTTTGACTGACAAGCAATGGGTAGGGGGGAAGTGTAATTTTGAACAGCAGAGTGAGAAGGGCTTTGCCAGAAGAAGCAGGGACACATAGGTGGTATGCCCTGCTGAAAAACGTTAATAACTTTTATACTAGATCCTCTAACATTTTAGATTGTCAAGGAAGAAGGAAGGAAAAGCATTCCAGCAGAGTTCCAGTAATAAAGAACTGTTATCTTAGGTTGGCAAAAAGATCTGACATTATGCTGTTTATCTGGAGGTTTATGTCTGATGCATGGCAGCTAAGTGACACAAAACAGACTCCTGAGAGCAGCATGATCCTCCTACCTCAGGTCTGGCTGCAGGTGAAGAACCTGGAGAGCATAAGATTCCTCGTAACACATGAGATCAGCTTTCTCTTTTTTGAGTTTTCATTTTTCTATTTTGGTTGACATTTCAAGTATGTCATCTGTTCCAGAGTATTAGCCTATCAATGTGAGCTTCTGAAGTAAGACTCCACTCAGAAACAGAAGAAACATTTTAAATTCAAAATTAAAATGAAAAGGGCTGCTTTATTTTCACCTATATGCTTGTCCTGGTTTAACCATAACTGGCAACTAAGCACCACAGGGCTGTTTGCTCACTCCCCCTTTGGTGGGATGGGGAAAGGAATATGAAGGGTAAAAGTGAGAAAACTTATAGATTGAGATAAAGACGGTTTAATAGGAAAAGCAAAAGCCATACATACAAGGCAAAATAAGGAATTAATTCACCACTTCCCATGGGCAAGTAGGTGTTCAGCCATCTCCAGGAAGGCAGGACTACATCATATGTAACAGTTATTTGGGAAGACAAATGGCATCATTCTGAATATCTCCCCTTTCCTTCTTCCCTAGTTTTATATGCTGAGTATGACACCATACGGTCTGGGACATCCCTGGGGCCAGTTAGGGGCAGCTGTTCCAGTTGTGTCCCCTCCCAGGCCACTTGCTGGTGGGGTGAGAAGCAGAAAAGTTTAAGTGACTCTATAATCACTGCTTACCAGTAAATAAACTGCTGTTTTCAGCTTAAACCCAAACATAGCCCTACACTAGCTACTATGAAAATCAACTCTACTCCGGTCAAAACCAGAACACTGCTTGAAAGACATTTTTAAGCAATAAAGTCAGGAGAAATGGTTAATAGAATATTCAAGGCAAAAATATCTTTGTAAATTTGTTCTATTTTAACAACTCTAGGGATAAATTAATTTATTATGTAATTATATTAAAATCTGACAGTGACAATAAACCCAGTCCTGCAGGGTATTACACTCACTTGGGAGGAACAGAATTGCAACTAAATAAAAAAACTCCTAATTTGTACCTTAATTTTTAAAAGTGTGTTTTAAAAAAAACAACTTAGTGATGCTGTATGCAATAAGAAAACAAAATATCATTTGAAAGAAAATATATGCTCTTTACCATTCTTTTCCAGTAATATTCTACTTTAGAGTTGGGATAAGTCTTAAAGAAAATAAGACTTCAATACCATTCAAAACACATGCTTAACTTATCTTCCTCGCAAGACATTTGAAATTCACTTTGAAACATTTACCAAGAACAGTAATACTTGTATGATGTTAGAACAAAAGTATCTGAATAGGCTCTTACTTCAGGTTTCTTAATTTCATAACTCTACTTGTCTATCAGATTCTGAGGTACCAAAAGACTTTTTAACTGCAATGTAAACATTTCTCTATAGATGAGTAATAGCTGTACTAGCTAATGTCAAGACCTGATGATGTAAGTTACTAGATTAGCATTAACAGTTATGTGATTAACTCATAAGAAAGTTCAAAACCATAAGATACTTTAAACTGATTCTAAACAACAACAAAAATTCACCCATATAGCAAGGAGATTTTTTTTCCATTTGGTAAGAAAAAAAATAACTTGTAATCACCTTATTTGCTGTAGGACATTTTTACATACATAGCACTCAAAGTAGCAAGTGAAGAGGAGGAGTTATCTCAGTAAAATGCATACACATAAAAGAAAAAAAGTTCTGTTTTCACATCTAGCACCTTATCTTCTGCAGAAATATGAAGGCCATTTTGTTAACAATAAAACGATGTAATAACTACTAAACTAATAAAGTATTACACTTGCCCTCTACAAAAACACATATATTTCAAATTTCCCTGTTTAAGACTAAGGGAATAAAGCAAAACCAAAAAAAAAATAGGAAGAAAAACCTTTTTTCTTCCAACAACATGCCACACCTGAATCAAACACAAAATGGCTGTAGCTTCCTACAGAAAGCATTCAGAACAGCTTTAAAAAAAACAGCTTTGAAAAATAGTCACTCAACAGGCACATAGATATGCACCAGGAAAATAAATAGCATCAGAGTTATTTGCTGACTTGTATCCAAATCACAGAATTTACAATTAATTTCACATATACTATTGAATTTTTTGATAAGTCTTTATCCCTTTACTATTACAAAAAGAGTAAATAGATTCTTTGTAATATTGACTCTAGATAGAGGTCTTGTTGCCATACTCAGTAAAGACACCAAGGACAAACCAAGAAAATACTAACACCTTTGCCTGAATCCTGACAATTAAGACATCCAAGAATATACATATATATATATGTGAATACATACAAATATACTTCCGTACGTTAGCAGTACCTGCTTGTGCATGAAGATGGAGAGTCTGACAGCACCTGTAGCTGAGAAAAATGACACATCTAGGTTTCTTTCAAAAAGGAACTGTATTTAAAATCTAATTATCCAATGTCTCTTCTTGTTTGTAACTGTAAAGAATAAGGCTCCTACTTAAAGGAAAATCACCACAAATGCCAAGTACAGTGTGAAAGCTAACAGTAAACAGCTGTAACACTTAAGAAACAATACTTACAGGCCACAACAATCTCTCAGCCCATATCAATTCCTTGATTTCTGGTGCCGCTATTGGTCGCTCTTATCAGATCAAATCTATTACCACATGTTCCTGTTACATGCCTTCCTTATTTATCCACCACTTAATTACATTTCTGTTCCCTCACATGTTTTGGCTGAAGCTATTGGGGGTGCTACTTGCAATATTGAGCAGTTCTCGTATCCATATAGCTGCTTGTCACATCAACTCCACTGCTACTTGCAAGCATTCCTTTGCCTTTCCTGTGGCAGTAGTGAAAAAACAACACTCCCATGTCTACCTGGCTTGAAGTATCTCTTTAGTATTGTTTGTATCTTAGATCAGCAGCTACCTCTTCTATCTAAAAAAGAGGCCTGCAAAATCAGGAAAGGGTTATAAGGCTTTACTATACAGCACATATTGACTAGAAACATAACTTTCTCTGGTGATATCACAATTGTTACCAGTAGTAATTGCTTACTTACCACTGTGCTTCTTTTTTAAATCTTTAATTCACCCAGAAACAGAAATGCCTCATTATGGCAAAGGCCAATGATAGGAGATGATACTGCAGCTGGTATTAAAGCATAAAAGTCTAGTAAAAAAGATGATACTGCAGCTGGTATTAAAGCATAAAAGTCTAGTAAAAAAATTATCAGAAAGCTATCTAACTAGATTGACAGCAATTAAAGTGCATATGTCACAATTAGCCAGTTGTACCTGACCTATATTGAGAAACTAATAGGGCACACCTGAACTAAATCATTTGTTAATTTTACATTTTGCTTCAAATATGGATGGTGAAGAGAGGTTAATTAGGCATCCAGACATCACTTTAAGTTTCATTATATCTATGCTACAGCAGGTGTATTAGCAAGAGCTACTACTGTTTTGTGTGTCTGCCCAGTTTTTGAGCAGATAAGAAAAAAAAAATGTTTCATTTTCCTGTTGTCATATGCAACACTGAGATGTGACTATAAAAAGAACACTGTGGACTGATGGGGAATTTGTAGGTATGTATCATGTATTCAACATCATGCAGATTCAACACAAACATAGGGCACTCAATGTCAATCAGATAATGGCTTAAAAACGGCATGAGAAGAAATTGGATTATTGTAGATAAAATACATTTCATATAGTACAGAATGTCCACTTGGGTTCTTACCCAAGATCTTCACTTCTTTCACTGGGAATGTTTATCTGAGGCTCTAAGCCTCCCAAAAAGCTGAAATATACAAATAGTAATTGAAGTATTAAAACTTATTTTGTAATATCTATGCATGCCACGGTCTCCATATGTAAGTTTTCAAAAACAATTCATACTCCTAAGTTGCATACAAATTCAGCCTGTATATCAAAGCAGTACCAACAATTTTTGAGGCTGAAGTGAGGTCTATTTCAAAATTTGATTGTTATGAAGAATAGGCTGTTACTTTTGCAGATTGGTATTTTGTTTATGTTGACTGTATCACGTAGTATAAATTCCTTTGATAGATCTGCCTAGGTCATTTTTCAAGTTATCTCAACTAAAACTTTATCTGCATCCTTACACAAAGGATTTTTTTCCCCTGTAGAGAGATGAATCCAAACAAGGCAAAAAAATCCAGATGCCTTCTGGTTTTGATAATAAAACCTGTGGGTTTTTTACAGGTGTTTCTTCATTTTAAGCAGAGCTTAACCTCTGTTTCTTGTCTGTAAGCATGTATGGGTATAATCTTTTGCAAAAGATTTTGTGAAGTGACAGTTCAAACTTTCAAATCATTTCTTCAGAGACCATGACTTCATGCTTAAATTTGTTTTAGATGCATGTGCAATTAAAGATTCCACACTGTTACAGAAACTTATCGTACTCCCTTCAAATTTAATGTACTATCATTGCTGTTTTATACTGCAAAGTGCATTTGAGACAAGAACTATCATTAACTTAACATGCAATTCAGAGTCCATTCACAACGTGTTGTGCCCTTCAGTTTTGCTGTATTTAATATTTTATCACAAGTATACATAAGTTTGCATTAATCTTTATTAAACATAACTTGCATTTTTATATCACTCCTCCTGATTTGCTTTGGACAGCAAGTAGATCTGTAACATCAACGTTGTTAAAAAAGCTGACCATCTTCTCTTGTTTTTACTCTATTTCTATAGAATTAAAGTAAAAATAATAAAGACTAAAGAAGCAAGTATACTGGAACATTTTTCCAGTACTGTGCACAGTAAATGACATGAGACTGGACTCAGCTTCACAAATCTGCTAATAATAATAGGAGTTGTAAGCCTAACTCAAAGCTTATGAAATTGCAATTGTAACTGACCTTCTTTTGATTTTACAATTTCAACATTCTCATTTCCCAGTTCTCCTAAAATAATCTTGATTATAATGTTTCATAATACTCCAAATTATACTAAACTTATTGCCATAGTCTACAGGACTGCAAAGCACTCACTTATTCAGAACTTTGTGTACAGATATCGTGAATTAATTGTGTAATTATACTAATTTAAAAACTTTTAAATAATTATCTAGATTCTGAAGTTATATATCCTTTTAGATACTATATGGCATACTCTCTGACTTTAATGTAATATACTAGAGTGGAGTAAGCGTGTCTGAGCACCTCAAAGTACTACGGAGAAACATAAACACATATCTCTGGATTATGAATGCTCTTGACTTCAATGGTGCTTAGTTTCTGCTGATAACTGATTGTGCATAATGGTAAGCTGAGGAAGTTTTTTTTTTCAATATGTTGCAGACTGTACTCTATTCTCTATCTCAGATTGAACATTAGTCATGATTCATTTGAAATAGCACAAAAGCCATGAATTTGAAACCCATAAAATTAAATACAAAGAATTTTTTTTCTATTTCACTTACAAAATACATATTTTCCTGAGTGCAGACTCAAAAAGACATGCTACACGGGTCTCATCCTGCAGCTCTGCATTCTGTAGCCCATAAGCTTCATTGCTGTGTCCTATTTAAACAAGAGTACATCAGAGAGTCATGATTTAAGTGTTTACTGGTAGCCTGAACTTTTATTTTTTTATCAAAGTCAACTAATTATATTCTTCACACGCTTCTTTATTTAGAAAGAGTACAAGTGTGTCTACATTATTACTAAAAAAGTCATTGCATTTGGATAAAGCAAACCACGAAGACATTTTTATATCAGTTGGAATCATGAAGGTCACTGTACAGTCAGATTCATGAAGGTAGAGATTAAAATTTCAGCTTATTATTACTAGATCTTTTATTTTTAATTATTTACCCAACAAACTTCAGGACGCATTAGAATTCATCCACTGCAATCCTGTCTGCACATGGCATGCTTAATACTGTTATTTTTCTAAATTCTTTTTACATCAGGTCTGCAAGCATCCTATTTATGTCAAAAGGAATTTCCTTTTTATTGAAGACATATTATAAAACAACTATTTACATAATAAACAAGGTTTCCACCCAGTGCTGATACACTTGTGGTTATTCTTTTTTTAGTCGTTTAAAGGATTAAAAAACATTCTACAGTTAAGAACCAGAGTCATATATGAGACCCTGGAAACCAGATGAATTTGCAGCTGGCTAAACTAGTCATCTGGAAGCTCAGTCCAGCTGCAGTTGCTATTATTTTCTTCTTTATGTAGGATTGGCCATGCACCAAAGAGTCCTTGGTACTAGAACTAAAGCCACAACATTTGATTGTCTTTTTTTTTTAAATGTATGAAAATGCTATAGAAAGAATAACACTTGCTCTGTAGACATCCGCTGTAGTGTATGTGTGTATGTGTTACATACAAAACAATAAGCTAAGATAAATTAACCTGTCACAATTAAAATCACAAAAAAAGTTAGGCAAAGCAAAAAATTATCTACTGATATTTTCAACTTGGCCAATTTTTAAACAGTATCTGTTTCTGGGAATACAGCTAAAGGCACAGTCATGAGAATAGAAAATACATGAACTGTTCTTACAAGTCCTCACATTTTCTAGAAATATTATTGTCTATTCAGTGGCGTAAAATGTAATTGTGGAAGGATGTTCACAGTTACAGTAAGGAAAAATTACTTTTTTATTGAGCTGGTGCTGAGTACATTGCAAAAAGTTTTTATACAGTTTTATCTGTACAAATCAGTGTATTATCATGTGAAGTGTATGTACCTTAACAAATAATAATAATAAAAAAATGCCTTTCTTCTCTCTGTAGCTCTGAAGTCTTCTGGAGTATGATGATCTAAGAAGGAGAAAACTTACGATAGAAAAAATAGGCAAGTATTTTTAGAAACTCCTCAAACCAATTTCATATAATTTAAAAAAAACCCCAGAAACATAATAATAGCAGAATGTCCACACTAAACCAGAGTTCATTGGTAAAAAAAAGTTTTGAAAACGTCATAAACAGCTAGTTTGGTCTTGTTACCTTTGAAGATGGGGGTCAGAAAGGCAATACAAGAAAGTAGTAAATCAGAAAGAAGTTGCAATTACAGAGAAAGGTTTCTTTCCTGTTTTAATCTTCTCATAAATTTTAAGCAAAATCACTGTGAAATGTCAATTTACCTCTACAAATGCTCACAAATTGTTATGAACTCTTAATTATCATAATGTTTATTTTGGTACTTTATGCTCATTTATTAACATAAACAATACATTTCCTACAGAGAAACATAAAGATTTCTGTGATATAAACTCATATCCAAGTTCAATATAGTTACCCAACTACAAAATAAAAAATCCACTACAAAGGTCATTCTTTAATTGCCAACAAAATCTTTTATGTAACAGCTATGGAATGCACAATATTGTGTTATGTTACAGAAAACCTTCAAAACATTAACTGGAAGAATTTTCAAAATACATTAATTGACGTTATAGCTTGAATTTTTCTGTCCGTAGAATGCTGACTAATCTATTGGTCCATTTAAAAAATATTTTTACTCATAAGCACATTACAATTGAAACATATCTCAACAGTGACATATGTTAGAAGAATCTTTCTGAGTACATTAGGAAGCTGGGAGCTATCTCCTCCTGGTGGTTAAAATTTCAGTCAGTAACCTTGTGGACTAATGTGTGACCCATATTTAGAGACATGACATTTTTACATCTAAGCAAGCTGTCACTGGACTGATTCTTTCCTTCCCTACATTGGTTAGGTGTAACTTGAGATGAAATCGTACATCCAATGAAAGAGGAAAGGAGCACTCTAAAAGAAGTTTAGGGGTTTTATTGTAATGGCAGCTGTGTGAATCTGCTCCAAGGTTTGAAGTGTCAGAGGAAGCCCTGGGAGAGAAGGATTAATGGGCAAAGGGCAGGTGAAACAGTCAAAGGTGCATAATAAATTAGTGTATGACATGGTTTCACAATTTATCACATAGCTCTCTATTTTACCACATTTATCACCACTACATATGTGCTTGTATGTATGTAATGCCCATGGTCACATGCCCTGTGGCCCAATGCCATGATCACCAAAGTCAGTGGTAAATTGCATAGATCAGATTTCATGTTTCACATTAAAACCATTTAAAAAGGTTTCAAGCCATTCATAATAAACAGCAGTAATAAAATTGTTCACTTTGGCTTCTTCATACAGTAAGGTTCAGACTTTAAATTTAAATAACCACTATGGCAGGAGCAGGAATTTTGTAATGGACGGAAGGAAAGAAGGAAAGAAGGAAAGCCTACTGATCAATTTTTCACTGTTTGTCTCTATACAGACTGTTAGAGATGTTACAAAATACTGGTTGAAGTTACTGAGCTAATATGTAGAATTTTATATCCACTTAGCAAGTTCCCTCTGTATTAGTGTGGTAATCTGTGATGCAACTGCTGAAAAATCAGTTTATAGTTTTGAAGATATGCTTATTGGTGTTAAAGTAAAAAGACTATGTGGAATTAGTGAAAATGTTGAATGTGGAAGACATAGTATTTCACTACAGAAAGAAGATCAAAGAACTGTAACATAAGCAAGAATGTTCATAAAACTTTAGAAGTGTTTGATATATAAACAAATAAACATTGAATCCTTGATTAGGTAATGATACTGTCCTTTGTGATGGAAGCCTGCAGAGCTCTTTGCTCATGCTAGCCATGTGAAATCTGTCCTTACAGTCCTTGCCTGATGTTCTGTATGACTTCCATTATCTTCAAGAAGAATCTTGAGACTGAAATTCTTGTATGTTTTTCTTTCTTTCTTTTTCTTTACATAAATCCATAAACCTAGGTAAGCTGTTTGGGGTAGAACTACAGCTAGACTTGGGCACTAAGAAGAGAAAGGATTTCAGCTGGCAATAGCTGTCATCGCTGCAGACTGACAATAGAGGAAGTTGTTGGACAGAAGATTGTTTTTCACTACTGTATAAAAACTGAATATAGCTGATATAAGCCTCCCAAAGTGTATCTGAGGTTTTTTTATTGCTCTTATTATATTTGTTTCCCCAAAGCAAAATGTTGATATAACTCATTTAGGAGTTCTCATTTATTCAGAAATTCTCTTCCACTGCATTCAGTCAAGTGCCATTGCAAGAATGGTAGAAGTTGCAATATATTGTAATATTGGTGGAATTTTCCCCTCCAAATATAACAAGGGAACAAAAATTACAGTAGAAAAGACAAAGTATCATGGCATGATAAATGTTGTCCTGTCTAACATCCTCTACTGTGCAGGAATGTATTTATTTTTTCAATAAATACAATTACAAAACAGTTTTCCTTCTATGAAGCTGTCCCTCGACTCTGCCGTATAATACAGGAGACACTGGGAGATGTCAGAGGCCAGATTTCTCCAGTGAGTATGATTATAAAATATTTCTCTACCTCCTTATTAACTTCCTGAAATTTCTCTCTTTTTTTTTTTTAACTGTGAATGTTTCAGGCTTTTTCTTACTTTCTGGGCAATTAGTGAGAGAATTCTAACAGTGACATTGTCTCTTTCTTTCCTTCAGTCTGTACTGGACTAAAAGCCGGTTTCTTTTATTTCTCTGACAAGAGTGGCTGAAAGAATATACTGTTTCAAGGAACAACTTCTTGTCTTTTTCTGTTTCAAAGCTGCAGTAAAGAAGAATTTTAGCAGACCTACTGACTTTGAGGCTATTCCTGTTAACTGTCTAGGGGGTTTTGTTTGCTTGTTTTCAATTCAAAGGGGCACTAGAAAGAAAGTGGAGGGCAGAGGCTTTAAATACTACTAAGGGAATGTGGTACAGCTCTATTACTGCTTTACTTGATGTCATCCTGGAACATTACAGGGGAAAAGGAAGTTCTTTCCAAGTCCCTCTTCCTGCTTTTATTTAATGCAAACTTAAATCATTAATTATGTCTTGCATGAGCATGAGCATCTCTTATTCACAATGAACAAACGCAGAAGATTTATTCCATTCTTGGGTGAAAGCAAAGAACTCCATCCAAAATAAACACTACAAAAGGGCAAGAACTTTCCATACACATCAGCTTTGGGATCTGCAAGCTGTTCCATAATATGCTGTGGCAGAAAAGTGACTTATGTGTCTATTAGGTAAATATCATGCTGTCATTCTGTTGACATACTATAAAACCAAAAAACAACAGTTACAATAACATTTACATTTATGTGAGGGAAACACTATTCCCGTCTATGTGGCACTGCAAGACTCACTTGTTTTTAATTTATTTTGGGAAAAAAGATGATGATGAAATTTCTGTACAATAAGTTTGGTCAGGTAATATAAAGCCTTGAAAGCTGAAGGATAACTCAAGTTTACTCTGATTATCTAAGTCATAATATGTTAGTTACCTGATGTAAAAACAGAATACCAAATATCAACTCGTGAGCTGTTTCACAGAATCACAGAATCTTAAGGATTGGAAGGGACCTCAAAAGATCATCTAGTCCAACTGCCCTGACAGAGCAGGACCACATAGAGTAGGTCACAATCAAGGAAAAAATAAGGCTTTTAATAGAATAGTTGGAATATGTGAATAGAAAAACTATTGTCTCCTGGACTGACAAATGACAGACATTGCCTTTTCACAGCAGGATATACGGTTTAGAGGAAAAAACAGTTCCAGGTTCATTTTTTAAGAAAGCCATATATTTAATGGCTAAACTTTTGAATGTCATTTTGTGCTGTGGATTGTAATATTTCCTCTTTTTTCTTTTGATGCTTTTCTCTCAAACAGTATACCATAAAGGTAGTAACTTTGTCTGCAATAATCTTAAAAGCAAGAGGACTATATTTTCCTTGTAGAGGTGGAGTGAATTTTGCATGCTCTGTGTTTGAAGACTAACAGATAAACAACTCTTTGGGACATTTTTATAACCATCATTGGATCACTAGGACAATGGAGCAAATCCACAGACAATAGGTATTAAAGCATGGTCTTCTACTGAGGAAGGGAGACCCAAGTGTGTTGTCTAAGATGGTCCTGGGATCATCGAGTTTTTTCAGTGACTGCTAGTGTGAACCATTTAAAAGTTCAACACTTAAAATTACAAAGCAAATATTCTCCAGGACTTCAACTCAGATTCAACAGAAAACTTAATCAGGGAATCTTGACCAGCTTCAGAGCTGGGCAGAGAGGAATCTCATGAGGTTCAACAAAGACAAGTGCAGAGTCCTGCATCTGGGGATGAACAACTCCATGCACCAATACAAACTAGTACGGACTTGCTGGAGAGCAGCTCTGAGGAGAGTGAAGAGTGTGAACAGCAGGTCAAAGGAGATTCTTCTCCTCCACTCTGTCGTAGTAAAGGCACATCTGGAGTACTGTCTCTAGTTTCTGGTCTCCCCAGTTCAAGATGATAGAAAACTGCTGGAGAGAGTCCAGTGGAGGGCTACCAAGATGATTAGATGACTAGAACATTTCTCTTATGAGGAAAGGCTGTGATACCTGGGACTGCACAGGTTGGAGAAGACTGAGGGAGGGGCTTATCAACATTTATAAATACCTAAACTGTAAGTATCAAGAGGCTGGGGTGAGTCCTTTTTTAATGTAGTGCCCAGTAACTGAACAAGGGCTAATAGGCACAAGCTGGAACACAGGAAGTTCCACTTGGAACAGGAGGAAAAACTTCTTTCCTGTGAGTGTGACAGAATATTGGCACAGGCTGCCCAGGGAGGTTGTGGAGTCTTTTCTGGAGGTTTTCAAAACCCACTTGAATGCGTTCCTGTGTGACCTGATCTAGGTGGACCTGCTCTAGCAGGTGGTTGGACTGGATGATCTCTAGAGGTCCCTTCCAACCCCTACCATTCTGGAATTCTGTGATTCTGTGAACAGCTTCAAGGCCTTTCATCCTTTCAAGCATACACAGATTCTGTGCTTAATATTCACATTTACATCAACAATGCTAACTCATGATTTGCAAGTGAAATGTACATATATATTTTATTACATACTTATTAAAAAGACATGAGGTCAAAAATAATCAAACATCTAAAAGCAATCTGATAAGTGGTGAGGCATGTTAATGTTGAAATGACCAATAATTATTGTGATTAATATAAAAGCTTGCATTTCTGTCCAGCTTTTTTCTTTCACTGCTTCATTATGGCCATATTTGGTACATATTCTTAAATTATATTTCTTGTTTCTGTATTGGTCAGAAGATTAACAATTCTTAAAATTTTATCAGGCCTCCCTCTGAGAAGAAGCAGCGGAAAAGTCCATCTGTAATGAACTGACTGTAACCCTCATTCGCCACTGGAGGGGAAGGAAGTAGAGTCCTGGGAAGGAGGGCTGGGGGGTGGTGTTTTAAGATTTGGCTTTATTTCTCATTTTTCCCTGATCTGTTCTGATTGTTCAATAATAAATCAAACCATTTCTCCCCAAGTTGAGTATGTTTTGCCCGTGACACTAATTGCTGAGTGATCTCCCTGTCCTTATCTTGACTCACAAAATGCTTTATATTTCTCTCTCCCCTGTTCAATTTAGGAGGGGGAGGGGTAAAAAGATTTGGTGGACACCTGTTACTCATGTTCAGTAGGTATAGTTAAAGACACAAACGTCTTGTCCTTATCCTCAGAGAACTTCTGGAGAGAGTCCAGCACAGGGCCACCAAGACGATCAGGGAACTGAAACATCTTTCACACGAGGAAAGGCTGCGGGAACTGGGGCTCTTTAGCCTAGAAAGTAGGAGACTGAGGGGATATCTTATTAACACTTACAAATATCTAAATGGTCAGTGTCAGGAGGTCGGGGTATCCCTTTTTTTGATGGTATCTAGCAACAGGACAGGGGGTAATGGGATGAAGCTGGAACAAAAAAATTCCATTTAAACATAACAAGAAACTACTTTACTGTTCAGGTGAGGGAGCCCTGGCACAGGCTGCCCAGAGGGGTTGTGGAGTCTCCTTCCATGGAGATCTTTAAGACATGCCTGGACACATTCCTGGGTGACCTGATCTAGGTTGACCTGCTTCTGCAGGGGACTTGGACTAGATGATCTCTATTCTATGATCCTATTTATCTTATTATTCTTCTAAGTCTGGGATGAAAAAAAAGAAAGAAATCTAACTATATCCGTTAACATCTTAGTGTTATAGCTATCAGGAGTACAATTAAATGCCTGGGGAAACAAGAATGGAATTGTCATAATTATTCTGATTCTGTTATTCTTTAACTTGACATTAACGTCATATTTTACTGTCATACATGTAATAGTTTAACTTTGTCAGGAGATAATACTTCCTTTTGTGTATCATCCTGCTATTGATCTCAAAAGAGCTGCTGTGTCACGTGACACATGTGCCGTGTCATACCAGCTACAAGTGGTTTATCTCTGGGTTATGTGTGGATTATCATCTATATGATAAAATAAGTAGTAATAACAAGATCCCATCTTGCTTGGCATACAATCTCAGACAACTAAAATTTTCAGGGTACTGTATACTATGGAGCACAAGAAATGTACTACAAACTTTTACTTCCAAAAACCTCTTATGCTTGTAATACTGAAAAGCATTTTTTTCTTTCCTTTTCACAGCAACAATTATTTTTAGCCTAATGCTGGAAGCCTTCAGATTCCCATTTCCTTCAGTGAATTTTAAAATAGGCTCATTATTTGACTGAATAAAGTCAAAGCAATTGTTCACATCAGAAAAAATACTCGCACAGGTTTTAATCCCCTGTGCCAGGACTTTAATTTACTCTGCCATTTCACAACTGTGTTCATATAACCTGAACAAAGAACAACAGAACGGGCACAAAAATCTTACAAGTCGTCTTCCGTTACTTGTCCATAATTACTACATGACTTGTACTTTGTCTTTTGTTCTACATGTCTTTCAGAGACTTCAAAGAAGAAAAAAGAAAAAAAAATATTGTCCATGTTAAAATTTGAAGGTGGAAAGCATGAAGAAATTCTCTACAATCCTTTTTATTTTTCAGCTACAAACCCCAAAATGGTGTTGAAGGGTCTAATTATAATTCTTTACACAATATCAACATGAACTTTCACTCTTTAAAATAACCAGCTCACAATAAAGTTTTGCTATACTTCTGTTTTGCAGAAATACAGCATATTCTTGGCTGTATATTAACAAATGTATCTGATTGGTGTTGAGGAATACAGGCTTCAATAAAATGCCCTGGTGCAATGTATTTTTGGTTCCAGTTTAAAGGCAGCAAAAAATTCAATTTGAAATGTTTTCATTGAATAAAAGACCACTCCCTTATCTGAGAATATGGCCAAATAATTTCAAGATCCTAGAAATCTTCTGTTAAGAAAAGACTAATTGGCATCAAAAGCATTTGAAAATATGAAGATACTTCTTTGGTTTTTGCCTGAACCACTTATTATCCAACACACTGAGTATCTACTGTAGTGAACTTCTTTCTTTTCTCCTGTACCCCTGTACGGTTCCACTCGACTGAAATGTTATGAGAAGCTTCAAGAAATCAAAGAAAAGGAGGAAAAAATGATAAAATTACATGATCATACCCTGTTGTTTTACCTGTTATAAAACATTTAACAGTCTTAAATTTTGAAAGTACTGAATGAGGTTTTACTAATAAAACAATACTGGAAATTACATAATCTACATAAATTTAGCACTGGAACAGGGTGTCCAGATGAGTTGTTGAGTCTCCTTCTCTGGGGACATTCAAAACCCAGCTGGATAAGTTCCCCTGTGGCCTAGTCTAGGTAGTCCTGATCTGGTTGGGGGGTTGGACTAGATGATCTTTTGAGGTCTCTTCTAACCCTTAAGATTCTGTGATTCTGTGATTATTACTATGAGTTCACTATATTTGACTAACAAGTTTGGCTCTCCCATTAAGACTTCAAAAGTTTTCTGCAGACAGTTAGGACAATTTGTTTTAGAAAAAAATTGAAAATATATTTGGGTTCTTATACTTCACATCTAAGCAGCACCCAGAGAACAATACATTGTTTAAAAGAACAGCAGAATATCTGTGTCTCCAGATAACATAGAATAATTCCAAGGGAAAGCTCACTCTAGCACAGTGATAAATTTGTTGTATAAACAACTCAGTGGCATCACTTTTTGATAGCCATTTTCAGGAATTAAACATATTGTCATGAAATTAATGACAGTGTCATCATCTTTTCTAATCCTCTTGCAATTAGGCTAGTTAAGCATCATGTTTACGGTTGTCCATGAGAAATTGAGGAATTTATTCAAGCATAAGTTATCAAATGTGAATTTGTGTCATAATGGCATTTTAATTCGGATATTTAACTTAGTGCAAGACAGGTGTTTCATAGCAGAAACAACTGTGGTGTCTCATGACAAATGCAGACATGATCTTGAAGCATGATGAAGTTTTGCAATACAGACTAATTTTGCATTAAATCCAATTTTACCTATTTGTTCAGTAAGTGTAAAATAGGATATCTGTTATTCCTCCTTGTCATCCCCATTATCTATACTTGCCAAGGTGTGATTGTCCTCTCAACATCTTTGATGTGAAAGGAAGCACTTACAAGTTGATGACTTTATCATGTGTTGGGCTTGATTCATATTCCCTTTTGCAATGCTCAGCCTCATGACTTCTTCACTCACTGATATGATATTTGAGTTTTGACAGAGGTGTAGCATGGTCTTGCTTTGGCCAAGAACTGGATACAAAAAGGGCTCATCATTCAGATGACTATGGGACTAGAACTGACAGTAGTGAGCCTTCATACAGATCACGGATGAGTAATGAAAAGAATAACATCTGAAATGTCTGGAGAGTTGTATGGTGATAGCATCAGAGATGTGATGGCTTCCTATGCAAACATTTAGCTATGAAGACTATTGTCATTAGAGAGACTAAGGGAACATTTTAATACTAATGTCCATCTCTGCATAGGAGCAGAGCATTCTGCTTAAAGTGGAACCAAGCTGTCACCTCAGAGCTTGGCTCTAGAACTCACTGGAAGGAGCATGACCCTCCCCAGAACATGACTGTCCTGACTCTTGGGATCAGTAATTGGGTTGAACCTCAGGTGACAGGGTGTGTATGCATGTGTGCATGTAATGTGAAAAGCTTCCCTTGGTATCACCTATCCCTTACCTGGTTCACTCAATGAATCAAACTTAGCAATGTGACATTGTTTCCTGTTCTTTTCACCACTATGATGGAGTTACATATTTCTTTTTAAAGGCAAATAACACTTTTCTTTTTGGTGAAACTTTCCCATAAAACTGCAATGCTCGCATAACTGAAACAAAACTACCTGAAAATGATAGTTATGTACTTTACAAGTGACAACCATTTAGAACCTGTCAGTCAGGAAGAAAATTATTGCTCTTTGTGCATAAAATTGAAATTAAATTGTGCTTCTTGTGTTTCAGTTAAAAGACAAGTATCTCTAGACCACAACTTAAAGCCTCAAATAATAGACAGATTTCCAGGGATAAATTCAGATTTCAGTTGCATCATTGCAGAGTCAGAGTAAGTCAATTGAATTGAAAAGCTTTAAAGTGAACTTGCAATAATTAAATGAAAAATTGAACTCTTCCTGCTAATTTCTATCAGCATTTGTTCAATATTTAGCTGTTGTTGACCGCTTTTCATTAAACAAAATGAAAACTGTGTCCAGAAGAAATGGCAAAAAGAAAGTTTTGTTTTACCACAGACCTTTTCTGTAATCTGATATCTGAAAATAGATAAGCTAAGTAGATTGTCTTCACGATATACTTTTCCTAATTACATATCTCTGGTTTATATGCACTTCAGAAAACACAAATGAAAAAGAAGATCTATTTAAATTATAGAAAAGATGGCTCAAATTATACCTGAAGAGTGTCAAAGATGTTCTTTTCATAGTCTGAGCAATTAGAAACATTGCATTTCATAGCATTCAAACCTCACACACTAACATCAAGTGACAGAGTATTAAAAGAGAACAAGAGGTGTGTTCTCATTGTAAGACGTTCGAAGGAAGATTGGGGGTTGAACTTTCAAACCAGAATGAGACAAACATCCTTTGTTAATGAGAGTTGATAAACTACACCAACAAATAGTTTGCCAGAAAAGGTAAAATATGTCAGTGTTTTTGTTGCTCACATATGTTGAAAATGCTAGTATAGTGTAGGTTAATAAAGATATTTCAAGAGTCATTCAAGACATAGTAAGGTATGGTATTCAGAACCCTGAAATATATTAACAAAACAACTGCTCTCATCTGAAAAACTGAGTAGGAAAATTAAATAAGTTATAGCAATGTTTATGTACTGAAATACTACTGAAGGGATATTTCAATGTACATTATCATATATCCCTTGTGCAGCCTGATACTTCTCAAATGTCATTTTATTTTCAACTCTACCTTATCAAGCACAGGAGCTCAAAGTAAAGCAGCCCACAGAATGTCTTATGTAATAAGTAACTGTACTCCTAAATATACCTAAACTCTGGACATCTCCAAGAAATCATTTCTCACAAATGTTAATGCCTTTACTTACAGGAACTAAAGATCCCAGAAAACTGAAAGCATTTCATTGTTTCTGTTAAAAACTGCTTTTCTCAATTCTTTCTCCTTCTTGTCCCACCACAGTAAAAAAGTAATTTCAAAGCTGATTTCAAAATAAGCTGCTTTCCCATTTTAGGCTTTCTTAATCATATTTTTGAGATATTAATTTCAAGTTTTGAAAATTCAATTTGTGTTTTCATGTACATTTGGTTATTTTCACTGGGGTGTTTTGTTTTGTTTTTAAGCTTTAATGGAGTGTTCTGTTCCATTGTATTCTGTTCTATTCTTTCTAGAAAACCATACTGACAAACCACAGGATCACAACCATGGACATCAGCAGCAGACTTTGGTCTTTTCAGGTATCTGCTGAGAAAATCCCTTAGAGATGATCCTGGAGATAAGAGGGGTCCAGGAGTCCTGATTGATTTTTCAAGAATCACCTCTTCCAAGCTGAAGAATGTTACCTCCCCATGGATACAGGGAAGCAAGAAAAGGAAACGTGCATGAATGAACTAGATGGTCCTGACAAAACTTACACATAAAAATAGAAGCACACAAGAGCTAGATGTCACCCAGGAACAACATAGAGACATAAATGGTTTAGAAACTCCAGAGCTGATCTGAAGTTAAATCTAGTGAAGTATATGAAGGACAAAAAGAAGGGCTCTACAGGCATATCATCAGCAAAAAGTAGTATAGCAATTATGGAGGTTCATTACAAGGAAGGAGGTTCATTACATACACAAATCCATGGGATACAATGCAATACATCAACAAGTGCTGAAGGAACTGGTCAATGTCATTGTAAGGTGACTCTTTTCATAGGTCATGGCCATCAGCGTAGGCTCCTGAGGAACAGAGGAAAGTAAACGTCATTCCTGTTTTCAGGGTGAGTAGGAAGGAGGATTCAAAGAACTGTGCAGTCAACTTCACCTTCATCACTGAGAAGGTGATAGACTCAGGAAGGAACACATCAATGAGTATCTGACAGAAGGAAGCAAAGAATATGGAACCAGTCTCTTCCCAGTGGTTCCCAGTGAAAGAACAAGACTCAATGAACACAAACAGAAACACACAAAACTCTATTTAAACAAGGAAAAACCTTTTTTTTTTTTTCTTTTTTGACGTTTGGTTTTTTTTCTCTATAATGGTAACTCAATTCTGAAACAAGTAGCTTGTCTCTATCAAACTAGAGATATCATTATAGCTGATGGTTTATGCATCTGGTTAGCCACCCTAAAAGCCTAATATTTACCTTGCAAAATTACTGCCTTTGCAGATAATCTTCAAAAAAAATGTGATAATTTAAAAAATATCCTTTTAGCAAAGCTCTTTTTAAAGAAGTCTTCTTTAAGCAGTATGAGAAAACAATTTCTTTCAGGTAGATCAGATACCTAAAAAGTATAAATCTATGTTGTATTGAATTGTACTTAGTTTTAGTACAAATTTCCATAGGTCCAGATAGACATACAAAAGACTATATGGGCTACTTAAGCTACATCAACAAAAAAAACAAAACAAAACAAAACAAAACAGAAAACCTATGAAATACCTATGAAAAACAGCTGTAATAACTGGCACCTTGCATTGTAAGTAATCCCCTCACTGGGGCTATATAAGAGTTTCAGTATCTGGCACTCTACTAGAAAACATCCATCAAGTATAATATAGACATTCACACATAATATAGATTTTACATTTGGGATGAGTTTTGTATTCATGAAACTAACGGACTGACAACATGATTTAGAGTCAAGTATAATGCAGAGAGGCACTGTGCAAACTTCCCCAATGAGCAACAGTCTTGACCTGCAACCATTCTGCTATTCCTGTTCTTGGCCTTTCTTGACTAGAGACTGCCAAATGTGTTGAACTGAGCCAAACTGTGTGATGTGAACAAATATCCACTGGGCACAGTGATGCACTTTCATCATGTTAAATATTATTTGTGGTATAGTAATGGTTAGAGCAATGAGAGTCAGCAAAATCCCATTTGGCAAGTCAGTTCTTTTATTGTTTTAAAATTCTTTAAAAAAAAAAAAAATCCTCTGAAAATTCCTGCCTAAAAGGAGATTAGTTAAAGGTACTAATACTACATTTTGTTTACAAATGTCTGTTGGTACTTTGCTGCTGAATCCATCTGATGTTGCCATTTATGAGCTCCCCTGAGAGGCATGTACATTAACTGAATGCTGATTTGTGGGTATTTTATTGCAGAAGACTGGATGAAACAGAGTATCTCAACATAGAGATTTCATTAGACCATTCGGTACAGACCTGTCATTTCAAAATTTGTTTGCTTGGCTTCTTCCACTTTCTGAGTTCTCTGAGAGAGTCTCTCTCCAGAGCCACCTAGAAACTGCAGAAACAAGAGCATTTTTTAAACGTTGGGTCTAAGGAATCACGGTGCTCTGAATTAAATATTTGTATTTTTAAGACTGAACTTGGCAGGAAGAGGCATTCTCATCTAATTTCCTTCTGTTGAGCTACCTCCACTGTCTAGACCAACAATTTTCAAGTACCACTTCTTTCACATAGCTTAGATAACAGAAGCTCCTTTTTTTCCCCCTATAGACTTCAGACATCCCAGACACATTGTTATATGCAAAAGGATATCCAGTTACCCACTCTGTTACTATCAAAACATTTTGAGGGAATAGTATTGACCTGACAAAGCTTTCAGAAGAAATAAGAAAAGTGCTAAAATGAATGACTTTTCACAAATCTTAATTTTTGACATGGGAAAGTAATTATCTTTTAACATTAGCACTAATATTTTCATGAAGTTATCAAAATTATGCAATCTCGGAGAATTATAACTCTTTCAGAAATTAGTCATATTACCCTCTAAAAGATATTGTGTCCTCATTTGTATTTTCCCCAATTTAAAAGAAAAAAAAGTCTCTAGTTATGTTCATAACACTTTAATTAATGAGAGCTTGAAGTCCCCAGCATAAATATACATTTTGCTTCATTGCTTGAACAGATAATACCACAAGGAACAACAGCTTCTAAAACTGGTAGGCTTCACACTTCAATGGATATTGGCCAACCAGATATAGTACATGTATCAAATCATTTTGCTAAAGAAAAAAACCTTTTGAGATTCAAACTTCATTCAAGTTCCATTTTGTACAATTTATTAGGTGAGAACAGTTTTTGTATTGTATGGCTTAGCAACTTCACTGACAGATTTAATTTCCAGTTATCTCTACTACAATAGTAAAGATATCTCTCAACTGTCAGTGTTTCTATATGCTTATACATTGTCCTAAAACTAGACGTATTCCATCATAACTGTTCATTGGCCATTCAACATTAATTGACCAATTTTTAGGCAGTTATCAGTTGGCTATTTTCTTTAGTGCAGATAACATTCCTGACAGTTAAACTCCTTTTCCCTCCCTGTCGACAAGTAGCAAAATTATGCATTTGTGAAACTTTATAAAATATTTCCTCCATCATCTGAAAAAATGAATTAATATAAAAAAGAACAATCTCCTGTGACTGGACATATATCCTCTGTGAGTCATCAAGGAGTTTATAACAAAGTAAGTACAGATATCCTAAAAAGAAGGCATTTTAAACAGGGGCATATTTTATAAACAGAAATGAATTTCCTTCTTAATTCACTGTCAAAATCCATCCGACAAACATTTGGCCTTTGGTCAGTCACTGTTGAGACTGACATGAATTTCTGTCAAAGTCGGTTAACACTATTATAGAATTAGTATATGCATTTTATTCTTTAGTCTGGAAGGTTGGCAAGGAGACAGTAAAATTCCTAGTAGAGATGCTAGGAGACTAGCATTTTGGAGACTAGCAATAATCTATTGGATAATGCTTTATGGGAATGAAGTAGACAAAAACAAAATACTATGTCAGTAGATAACCATCTTTCCAAAGAACAACTACTTCGTAAAATATCAAAGCCTGTATTCCTAGACATAGATGCACACATATATTCTAAGTAGTGTTGCCTGCCATTAAGTGGCAACACTTTTTCATTCTTCATTAGATCCTCTTTGGTATGTTGTAACTTATAACTTTAGTAACACGAATCAACAGAACACACAAACTACAATTTTCTTACTTTGCCCTGGATCTTGAAGAATGGCTCTCTTTAAGCTATAAAACAGTAGAACAGAAAATTAAAACAGCTGTTTGGATTTTTGAGCCCAGAGTCTAATCACTGCAGCTAATATATCATAAAATCTTTCTGAATATTTTGGATGTTAGCACTCTTTTTAGAAAGCTGTCTCAGGACTTCATTGCTCTGGTGGTTCTTGTAACTTTCAAATTAAATTTATACCTGACTACATCCTAGCTGTGCTTAGCAAGAGTTTTGCAACTGTAACTTAGAGCTTTCTGTCCTTTTCCTAGTTCCTTCTTCTTTCCTTTGCATTTCCTAATCCAGAGGCATAAGGTCTAGTAAACTATATAATCACATCTGTTGTTGTTAAGTGACTGTTATTAATTAGAGGGCAGTGAGTGATCAAATATTCCAAAGTTAAAATCAAGAGAGAACAGAATGTTTGGCAGGGCTATTCTTCAACTTGAGAACTCCTCTTTGTCCAGAAAGGAACAGTTTGCTTACTCTACACAACCAATCATATGTTCTTTTCCTCTTGTTTCTGGATATGAAGAATAATTAGGACACTGTAGTGTCAGTCAACATCAACTTCTGTTTGATTTCAAAAAAAGAAATACCACAATCACTTCAGCTAGGACTGTTTTGTTTCTTTTTGTTTATTTGCTTTTCTTAGAATTTTGAATGTTTCTGTTGCCTTTGTTTACTGTATTTTCTTAATCTTTATGCATATCTAGTAGAAAAGATGAGAACAGATTTGACAGATATAAATTTGAGAAGTACAAGATCTTGATGATGTTAATTGTTGTATATTGATCTCCTCTATATATTAACAGTCCAAATGAAGGTGACTGGACTTCTAACAGACAGAACTATACAAAAAAGCCAAATTGAGGGAATTCTGTTAGATCAATGAAATACATGGTTTGAATTGTGAGCTCATAGTAGAAACAGCTGAGTGTTTTTGCATCTGGAAACTGGTTGTAGTTATAGATGATACGACTTTGGGAAACTTTTTATGTTGTGGTTCTTTAATCTAGTTTTCAACTGAAACTTGTTTCATTAAAGTGGAAGATGCCTATTCAAGGGCTGTCTCCATCATCGTTGTTACTACTTCAGATGGAGATCTGGTTTATTTGTATGACTTGTGCAATGAAGGTTTATTGTATTTACTGAACCATATGTTTTTCTACAGCCTGCTTGGAATTTATGATGACATTGTTTTAGTTTAAGTTCACAACTACAGTATGTTTCAAGTTAGCTGATTTCCACTGAAAATTGTAGTCTCTAATGAACCGAGATTCTGAAAAATTTCAGGCAATTAGATTTTTCAGTTTTAGTGTCAGAGTTCTGTTGCAAGGATATTTTGGGTTTTTTAAAAATCTTTTCCATAAACTGATAAAATTCTTTGAAACATCTTATTGTCTTTTGTGACAAATTATGTTGTGTAGGATTTAGAAATTAAGACCTGTATATATATTTTTAAAAAAATACTGCCTTAATAGAAATATCAAAAATACACATTTGGCCCAATATACAAACACTTTTCAAGCAATCTTTGTTTGTCTGAATAAGATTGGAAACATGTCACCACTGCCTCTGAAGAATATTAGCTTAAGTAGGCTAGCACAGCATTTCCTGAAAAGTAGAGTATAGCCATACAGCGTGGAACAAGAAAGACTATCCAGATGGGCAGAGCAGACTGGCTTTTCATTCAGTTAATGTGAAGTCCTTGGAACGTTTAAACCACTAACTCACCACAAGAGGAACATCTGCATTCCATAAGACATCAGTTTCAAATTTTGATTGTGTAGTTGCAGCTCTACAACATTATTAGATGAACCAGCGATGTTCTGTGGTGTATACTAGTGAGAGGTCTCTTAGGTGTAGGCTTTAGATCAACATATGCAGACACATTTTGTCTCAGATTTGCATTGATATTACAAAATCTTTAAGTATGTAACATGCCGACTATGCATCTTCCGATGCTCTTCACTGCTTCCCCTCATGGAATGCAACTTATACAGTGCACTTACATAGTTGCTTTCTAAGCTAGAAACAATATATAGTAGATGTGACATAAAGAAAAAAAAATATTAAATATGCAATTCAAACTTAACCCATTTAACCTAGAATAAAAATATATTAATTCACATTTCACACTACAGCATTTCCAGGATGAATGGGAAAGCTGTTACTAGAAGTCTGCAGAAACATTGTCCTATCATTTTTTACTTTTCAAGACTATGTTTGTTAGTAATATTATTTACTAAATGTTATTTTCAAATATATCCTTTTTAATTAGCCGTGTCACACGTGAATCTTACTAACATGGAGGGAAAAGAAAACTTTTAAGATCTCTTTGATAAGCACAATCCTTACTTTCCTTTTGCTCTGCCAAGCTAAGCTTTTTCTCTCAGACAAGAAGCCTGACCTGGTGAGATTTGCCAATAAAGGGTTCATAGTTAGTAGTATTTTACAATGCACAGCTTTTTTCACCTTTACGAATAATATTTGCTCAATATTAGGATACTGGGCCTGGTTGTGAGGCATTTAGCATTGTAGCAGTGCTATGGTGCCATGCTTTGAATTTTTGAAAGAAATTGTAATGACAATGCACCAACATTCAGCCATGGCTGAACAGTGCTTGCACATTTTCAGCACTTTTTCTCCCCATCTCTGTCAAGCAGGCTGGGAGTGACCAAGAAATTGGAGAGGATATAGTTGGGGTAGCTGACCGAAACTGTTAAAAAGGATGTTCCAGACCATGACATTGTGCTTAGCAATAAAATCTTAGAAAAAGGAGAAGGAAGCAGGAATGTTTTTGGTTACAACATTTGTCTTCTCAAGCAATTATATACAGTTAGGCTCTGCTTTCCAGGACATGGTTGAGCATCTTCCTTCGCAGGGGAGTAATAAATGCATTCCTCCTCTTCCTTTGCTTATATGCACAGCTTCTACTTTTCCTGCTAAAATGTCATTATCTTGATCTACGAGTCTTCACACCGTCCTTTTATTTTATTTCACTCCTACAGGAGAGGACAGTGATTCAGCAGCTTGGTGAGCATTTGACTGCTAGCTGAGGTTAATCCACAAGAGTTAGAAAAATAGGAATGCTGACCTGTATTAATTTATGTTATTGGTCAAATGATTCAAAGTAGATACTGCACAAAGGTCTAAATTTAGTGCAGAATCTTCATGGAAAATAAGAAACTCAATCTAAACCAAATTTTAGCTGGGGAAGTAAGAGGTTAATCAACAATGTCCATGCTGAGAAGACAAGTTATTTTGCTTCTCTCCAAAGCTACATAAGTGATTAGGAATAAATACGGACAGACCATCTCAAGTATTTCAAAGTCCTTCTCTAAAAAAGAAGCAGCAGACTAAATGTACACAGGCTGGCACAAAGACAAATTCTAGTGGAAGTTTTTAAAGAAACAGACAATAAAGGAAATGATAGATTTACTTAATATATTTTGTAGTTTACTTTCTTCCTTACATTAGTTTGTAACACTCCTGCTTAAATTAAACAGTTTTGTAATTCAGAAAATTCTCAATCACTTAAAAAACCTATTTACAAGTTTTCAAAGTTAATGTTGAAATGACCAGTGGAGTAAGTATGATCAATATACATACGAATATTCTAGGCAAAATATATTAAATATGAGAACTGTGAACTTCCATATCTGAGCAAAAGCCAAATGGCAAAAGCCATTTCACCTACTGGCAGTGGGGCATGAGTTAAAATGAACAAGTACTATAGGAGACAACTACTCCTAATCCTGTAATCAATGAAACAACATCCACAGTTTTCAAATTCGAAAGGATTAGGTTTTAAATAAACATAAACACATTTTCATTTAACACATTCCTAATGATTTCAGATCCCACATTAAAATCCATCATCAAAATAAGACATCAAGTTTTATTTTCCACACTGTATATCTACACTGCATTATATCTTTGATTTCTTAGAGATGCATTTTTGGCATGCTATCTTGTAGTGTAAGAAACCTTGGCCTATGACCAGAACTTGACATGATATGATGCAGAAGACTTGTAAGAGCTATATAAAATGCTTAGAAAATAGAAGATGAAGGCATACCAAATCTGGTTATGATTATTTTCCCACTAGAATGTTACTTGTTCATGGCAGGTAAGTTGCATAGGAGAGGCATAGATAGAAAAAACAATTTTAATTTCTTTTTCTATTGAAAACATACTTAAAATAACTCAGTAGCCAGAAAAATAATAGTAAACTGGCAAAACTGCGTTTTAAAAGAGTTCTTCAACAAAATAAATTTTAATAGATTTTAATTGATTATTTGTGCTGTTCTTTTAAATGGTAGAATATTATGAAACACACATGGATGTGCTGCACTGAGCCCACTCTTTACAAACACTTTAAAAACTTTATTGGCTGATAGGTTAGGAGAGACGTCTTTTAATTTGTGTTTCTGTTATTTTCATATGTTAAACATATGGCATATCTCTCTCACATGTCCAAGCATCATTTGTGAATGGCTTTAACTGTACTTTTATTAATTCAAATATTATGATCACCTCCTGATCAATAAAGAGCAAGTCATGCAATTCATAAATTTCATTTGTCATAATCCATTATTGGGTAGAGTTGGACAATATTTCATTCTTTCTTTTTTCTCCAGGTTTCTGGAATCTGTGGTATTTAACAATTTCAACCAGGCTAGTTCAGAAAGTGACTTGGAATTTTTGTTCTATCTTTTTTTGACCTTCAGCTAGAAGAATATCCATATAGTTTGTCATATACAACAAACTACAATTATGCAATCCCATGAAGTATGAAATGTTCTAATTTACCAACAAGTCATCCCATTTTAAAATAGATTTACCTTTCTAATGGTGAAGTTACATTAGCATAAAACTGAGCACAAGCTTAGTTGCTTTCCATCTTTACAAAGACAAAATGTTTGCAAAATGACTCCTTTAAGTTCACCCTCCAACTCTTGAATTTTGATATCCTAGTACAAACTTCAGCAAGAAATATAGTCGTTATTTTCTAATTACATAAAGTTGTTCAGAGTTCAGGGAGAAAAAAGCCATAGTACATAATTTCTTATAAGAGATGTAAATATATAGTCTGCATTCCAGTGCACTTTGTTTACAACTCGACCACATTTCTCACTGACTCCCTCTCTGCAACAGTGCCCTCTGTGAAACTGAACGTGTTAGATACTATGTTTATGATAACAAGACCATTCTATAAAAAAAAAAAAAGGTGATATTGTTGAGGAGTCTACTATAGGACTGACCCACCTGATCAGGAGGAAGATGTGGATGAGGCCTTCTACAAACAGCTGGGAGCTGCCTCACGATCACAGTCCCTGGTCCTCATGGGGGACTTCAACCACCCTGATATTTGCTGGGATAGCCACACAGTCAAGCACACACAGTCCAGGAGGTTCCTACAGATTGTTGACGACAACTTCCTGTCGCAGATGATCGAGGAACCAACAAGGAGGGGTGTGCTGCTGGACCTGATACTGACAAATAGAGAGGGCCTGGTTGGGGATGTGAAGGTTGGAGGCAACCTCGGCTGCAGTGACCGTGAGATGGTAGAGTTCAAGATCCTCTGTGGAAGGGGGCAGAACACAAAGCAGGACCGTGACCCTGGATTTCAGACAGCCGATTTTGGCCTCTTCAAAGATCTACTTGGATGGATCTCATGGGATATGATTCTAGATGGTAGAAGTGCCAATGAGAGCTGGTCAATCTTCAAGCACCACTTCCTCCAAGACCAGGATCAGTGTGTCCCAATAAGCAAGAAAGGAGGAAAAGGAGGCCTCCATGGATGAGCAAGGATTTGCTGGGACAACTCAGGCAGAAAGCAGCCATCTATGAGAGGTGGAAACAGGGGCTGGCTTCTTGGGAAGAGTATAGGAACATTGCCAGGGCATGCAGGGGTGCAACTAGAAAGGCTAGAGCCCTTCTAGAATTAAATTTAGCCAGGGATGTTAAGGACAGTTATAAGGCACTTTTCAAGTACGTCAGCAGCAGAAGGATCGTGAGGGGTAATGTAGGCCCGCTGCTAAATGCTGAAGGTGCCCTGGTGTCTGAGGATGCAGAGAAGGCCAAAGTACTGAATGCCTTCTTTGCTTCAGTCTTTACGGCCAAGGCTGACCCTCGGGAAGCCCAGTCCGTCAAGCGTAACAGGATGGCCAGGACAGCAGAGGACTTGCCCTGGGTGGAAGAGGAAGAAGTTAAAGATTTGTTGTCCAAGCTTAAGGCTCATAAATCAATGGGACCTGATGGGATGCATCCTAGAGTGCTGAGAGAGCTGGCTGATGTGATTGCTAAGCCTTTCTCTATCATTTTTTGAACAATCATGGAGGACAGGTGAGGTGCCTGAGGACTGGAGAAAAGCCAATGTCACGCCAGTCTTCAAAAAGGGCAGGAAGAATGACCTAGGAAACTACAGGCCGTTCAGCCTCATCTCCATCCATGGAAATATGATAGAACAACTCATCCTGAATGTTATCACTGACCATATGAAGGACAAGATGGTTATCAGGGGGAGTCAACATGGCTTCACCAAGGGGAAATCTTGTTTGACCAACCTGATAGCCTTCTATGAGTGCATAACTGGCTGGCTAGATGAGGGGAGAGCAGCGGATGTCGTCTACCTTGACTTCAGTAAGGCTTTTGACATTGTCTCCCACAACAACCTCATCAGAAAGCTCAGGCAGTGTGGCTTGGATCAGTAGACAGTGAGGTGGATTGAGAGCTGGTTGAATGACAGAACCCAGAGGGTGGTGACCAATGACACAGAGTCGAGTTGGAGGCCAGTGGCCAGTGGAGTTCCATAGGGATCAGTTCTGGGGTCAGTCTTGTTCAACATCTTCATCAATGACCTGGATGAGGGGACAGAGTGTACCCTCAGCAAGTTCCCTGATGACACCAAACTGGGAGGACTGGCTGATTCCCCAGAAGGCTGTGCTGCCATTCAGCGGGATCTCGACTGGCTTGAGAGTTGGGCAGAGAGGAACCTCATGAGGTTCAACAAGGACAAGTGCAGAGTCCTGCATCTGGGAAGGAACAACCCCATGCACCAGTACAGGCAGGGGGTCGAACTACTGAAGAGCAGCTCTGCAGAGAGAGACCTGGGAGTCCTGATTGATAATAAACTAAATATGAGCCAGCAATGTGCCCTCGTGGTCAAGAAGGCCAATGGCATCCTGGAATGTATCACGAACAGTGTAACCAGTAGGTCAAGGGAGGTTCTTCTCCTCCTCTACTCTGCCCTGGTGAGGCCTCATCTGGAGTCCTGTGTCCAGTTCTGGGCTCCTCAGCTCAAGAGGGACAGGGAACTGCTGGAGAGAGTCCAGCGCAGGGCCACCAAGATGATCGAAGGTATAGAACATCTTTCATACGAGGAAAGGCTGCAGGAACTGGGGCTGTTTAGTCTGGAGAAGAGGAGATTGAGGGGCGATCTTATTAACATTTATAAATATCTAAAGGGTGGGTGTCAGGAGGTTGGGACATCCTTCTTTTCTATAGTAGATAGTAACAGGACAAGGGGTAATGGGATGAAGCTGGAACACAAAAAGTTCCACTTAAACATAAGAAAAAACTATTTCACCGTGAGAGTGAGTGAGCCCTGGCACAGGCTGCCCAGGGGGATTGTGGAGTCTCCTTCCTTGGAGGTCTTCAAGACCCACCTGGACATGTTCCTATGCGACCTGATCTTGGTGAACCTACTTCTGCAGGGGGTTTGGACTAGATGACCTCTAAAGGTCCCTTCCAACCCCTACCATTCTGTGACTGTATGATTCTATGATAATATTTTGTCAGGGTTGAAGTTTTGGCCTTCTATATCTTAGCTATATTTTCTCTTCACCTGTCTTTATTTCATTTTGTAGACATGAAACCCAAGTATACTATGCTGTGTTACATTTATACTTTTAACTGAATTTTGTCTTTATTAAAATCTGAGTTACAGCTCCTGTGGCTGTATTTGCCACTTCCTCAAAAACAAATAGTTCTCAGATAAATCTTTTGCAATTGTACATAACTTTGCTGATTGAAAATGAATAGGATACCTCTCATTTCACTGAATGGTTTTAACACCTCTATCCCTCCTTATCAAAGATCAGAACAAAGTTGATTCCTAACAATATTTTACAAGCGATATCACACAATGGCCCGTGGCAGGTATGTAATTCTATATCCCCTTCACCCTCTTAAGCATGCCAAAACCCATTTTGCTCACTGAACAAGTGTCCTTCCTGCTTTATTTTATTTTTGCTACAGCTGGGAAGACTACACAATTTCACATTTTTGTTTTATTTTTTAAAGATTTAAATTTAGTCCTAGAAACTGTTCAGTGATTTTTCAGCCTTTTTGGCAGAACTTAATGCTGACCCAAAACACTCACTAGGTTCCAACTCAGAACAAGGCAATATTGCTAGTACTTTAAAGAATTGCTGATAAATTACAACATTACTTAAAAATGTTAATTTTTAGATAACTTTCTGCTGGAATAATAATGTATACTATTAGTCAATAAAATATCAAAGTGAGATTTTATTTACTATTTTTTAATCTTCCCCAGACATCTGAAGACACATATTTTAAAAAAAAATAGTATTTTTTAAACAAAATCACAATACTCTGCTACATCTCACCTAGAAAAGTCTTGGGGAATATTCAGAGTACTAGCATAAAAAACAATGGTATACATACAGAATATGAAAGTGATTGAAATGTCAAAGCCAGTGGACTGCAAGCACTATTGAAGGAAGATAGACACCTTATATATTTTCATGCAATCCATGAATATAAAAACAGCCAAGATTCCCTTATAAATCCTCCTTTCAGTTTTGAGAATTTTGTTGTACTGAATAGAACTTAAATACTGAAAAGGAAAATATTCTTATATACTACTTTAAATCTAGAGGTTTCACTACTCTCCTTTTTACTTTAATGTAATATAGTCTTCCAAGAACTGTGAGGTGTTTTTTACTTGGAAGTTTAATTTTCTGTTTTTACTGTAATCAACACTGCCAGGCACTTTACAATGACACTCACATTTCATACAGACCAAAGCACTCTTCTCTACATTATTTTTTCTTTTTCTGAGGATTGGTGCTGGTAGTGGGGGCAGACAACAACACAATAAAAAAATCTCTTTCTCTTTGAATTTTGTTTTACTGGCTTTCTAAATAAAAATTCATTATCAGTTACATAATATTGGATAAGTATTCATGTCTGGACTCACATGATTCCTCCAGGTAGTCTAAAAATTGGGAAAAATCCAGAATCCTCATTTTCTGCTCAACTAATAACAAAGCACATCTTCAGAACCTGTAAGAGAAAGCCAATCTTTCCTGTATAGCTTTGATGAGATTCTGCTTTTTCCTTTAATGTGAGAGACAATAGCTGTCCTATCAGTAGGGTTTTCAGCAAATATTAGTCAAACTAGTCTGTGCTTTACCTGAAGTATCACGTGAGCAGTTGTTTAACGTTTAATGATTTTTAATAGAGAAATTATATTATTTTTTGTAACAAAATAAAGCATCACATTCAGATAAAAAAAGTATTGCAAGTCAAGCATTTGGGTTCTGCTCAGATTCTATTAACGAACTAAATCTGACCTAAGGCAAGAGACTCAGCCTTATCTTGTCTCATCTCTAGTCCTTTGTAAACATGTAGCTACATCTAACCAAGAGCATAAAGTCTCCCCTGATTCTTTCCTGATGAGACTAATGATTTAAAGACATTTATTTATCTGTTTAGAAAAATACTACCCATGAAGAATGTGTCAGTGGGCATAAAACTGGTGCATTACCCTCATTCATATATCTTCTACAGACTCTTAAACCACACAGAATTTTCACTCAAAATTCATCATTCCTCATATATCAGCTCTTAGTATAGGATAAAATTGTGGTTCTTTCCTGGAAACCTGACCTATATAGAGTCTTTTTTTACAAATATTAGTCAACTTATATTGCATTTTAAAAGCATGGTCTCTTATTTTCATTCACACCTTTAATTCTTGCCTTCAGCTTGGATCTCATTCTATTAAAAAAAATTCCCAAGTAACTCACTACAAATCTTTTCGTAGAACATTTGCCTTCTGCTAACACACCTGCCTGCAGTTTGCTCCAAAAGGATAGAAAATGCTAATATACAAAGTAGGAAACCGTTCCTTGCAACTTTTCAAGATTAAACCTTTGGTAATATTTTGTGCATTATTTAATTTTTATCCTAGATTCAGTGATGGTCATATGTGACACAATCTTTGCTTACAATTCAGAGCAGTGTATTTACATGTGCAGTGTAAGTTCAAAGCTTTAACTAAAAAAAAGATTAAAGATTAGTTTCTTTCTGAGACCCAGGGAGCCCAATAATTACAGCTGAGAGAGTTTAAATTTTTGCCATTCATCTTGCTCAGATTAATCTCTAAGAAGTAACGTAAACTGTGATTTAAATCGTGTCCACATATGAAAATGTAAACTGTAGTCATTGTCATTAAATCGGTGGGCCTGAAATGCATTCTTAAAGTCAGTTAAGGAGCTGGAGAACAGCTCTGAAAATATCGGTCAATGTGAGACACAGTGAAGTCAGAGAGAGTCAATATTGTGTCAAGTAGGCTAACTTGGGAGCTCCAGCAATAACCTTCAGGGTGTTTATGTAATTCAAATGTTCCTCTGACAATCCTTTAAGATTGAATTAAGAAACAAATACAACAAGTACTCATTTTATTAGTCTTATTGTACTTCATGATCAGATCTTTACCTGAAGTATGTGATTGCAACTTAAAATAAATGAATAAATCCAAAGCCTTTTAGGAAACTCTTAGGAAAGTAGCTTTTTTCCCTCAGGATTAAAAAACAAAATTAAAAAATAAAAATTATGTAACCCTGATAACTTTCAGACTCCTAATTATAGCTTGAAAGTTTCTTCAAGACAATTTTTTATTGCCATTTATGTTATAAAATCCAGAGAAATGGCTAACTGATACAAGAACATAGAAGAATTTTATGTGACCATACATTAAGAAAAAAAGCATTTAACAACTTGGTCTATGTTTTCAGTTTTCATAGAATTGATTCTTGTAATCAAAATTCATCTGGATGTTAATGACCTGTTTCTTCTCTCACATCACTTTTACATTGATATAACTGAATGAAGTTCAGTGGAGTTATTTCTGATTTAAAATATAGTATCTGAGAAGGATCAGACCCTGAGACTTTAATGTATCTACCACCATAATACAAATAAGTATATGAATCCTCACTGTGAAATAGAAATCTTTAAAACATATAAGGAGCTTAGTACAGGACTAGAATAATGTTAAGCTTTTGACATTTAGAAGAGTTTGATGGTTTTATTTTTTTTCTTAAAAAAAAACTCTAAAACCAAAACCAAAAAAACGAACAAGACAAAACAGCAACAAAAACCCCAAAACTTCTGCAACGTTTTACATAGTTGTAGTAACCTTTCTGGTTTACTTCTTGGTATGCAATTGTAATATCCTTCTTTCTTTGACAAGGTCAGGTCTGCTTTCTCTTTTAGGCAGCTCAGAAGACTCAAGTTATAGTTAATTGCTTTGATTATTTGTTCCGTAACCTCTAATTCCCCATGACCTTTTCCAAGCCCATTTTCAATTTAATGAGCCAAACTAGTAAAGCTTATACTGGAATTTTGATGAGAGCTGCCAGAATGTCTTGACAAATTAAGTGTTCCACATACTATGTTGCTTTCAGACAAAATGAAACTGCAGAGGTAATGTTGTTATTTTTCTTTTAAGGTATATCATTTATTTGTTCAAAACAATTGCTTTTCACAGAAAAAAAAGACGATAACTTATTTTTCTGTACTACCTTCTGTAACTTTAAGTTGGTCAAACTCATTCCATACACCCTAGTCCTTCAAAGATCATATATACACACACACACACATATATATATATGTGTGTGTATGTGAATCCAACATTTTAACTTGCATTTTTTTGTTACTCACTTCTATATTTGATTAAGGTACACTGCCTTATTTAACAATTCCACTCACATGGACAGAGTATCCAAGATGGAAGCATCCTTACAGAGAACATTAAGAAACTTCCATGGCCACTTATAAAAAAAATTAGGTTATTATACTGAAAGCACTTTTGTTCTAGATAGTTTGTACCACTCTAAAGCTGCCCACAATTGTAAGGGTTTGTTGGCTTTTTTACTGCTGTTTACTGCACTGTAGCTACTAAGCTTTCCTGAAGGTTAAATGTGACTGGAACTAGGTGATCAGTGCACAAAATCATACAATCTTGCCCTTTGGTTTTTTGGTGGGTGCAGGATCAATATAAACATTTTTTGTAAAACAGAACTCAATGGACTGTAAACAATAAAGCATTTGTCCTTTGTGCTTATCTTGGCTATGTATTTCATGCTTCCTGTTTCTTTAAAGCTTTTTTCACTAGAAATCTGTCCATCATTCTTTGTTTCATGTTGATCGTGTGTCTATTTCTCTTTTTTTTTTTTTAAACAGTACAGGAGTAACATTTTGGATTCCAGTGCATTCAGATAAAGCAAAGGTCTTGTCAATATTAATCTAAATATTAATCTATTAGCATTGTGTTTAAAAATGAAAGGTCTTTATATAGTCTGCCATCCCATAATCTCCTGCGTACACCCCTGTCTTTTCCATCTTCCTTTGAGGGATCAGAAATATTACCATAAATCTTGATTATTCATTGCCACATCTGAAAATTTTACCCTGTAAGGACTTCAGGCACCAAAAATTTAGCAAGTATCTTTCAGATATGTGATTCCTAAAATAGAAACCAGACACCTCCATCTCAAATTCCATAATTTTCTACATTGTTGCCTCCAGAAAGATATCTATGTCAGTCTATATCTGCCCTTCAGAAACTGTCAGCTATTTGTACATGTTTTAATGTGATGATCATTTTTTATATGACGATCTTATTACACACACAGTTAGCTGTCTCTCACCAAACTGATGGATGCATTCCTTCATGAAATGTAAGGGACTCAAATAGAAACCCCTTCTTTCCCCAAGAGAATTCACAAGCCCTCTGAATGCTTAGCTGCTTCAAGAGATCAGCATTCTCCATTAGAATGAGGATCCACAAAGGGACTTATGTTAGACAACCCAATCCAGTACCAACATTTCCAGTACCACACTGCAAAGACACTAGTTTCTGCTAGTTTCTAGCCAGTTCACATCTAGTTTCTATTTATATTGTCAAGAAGACAAACAGTGGCTTTTTTGTTGTGTTCATTTGATTGCTTTTTTAAACACCTACTTGACTGTTAGAAAAAAGTATGCATTAAAGCCCTCTTCACCACTCTTAAAGAATAACCTCCAGTACATCAAATTGTAAGCAGGCAGTTTGGTAAAATTTGAATATTTTACTAAAAATTACTACAACCACACCGTCATTAGAAGCTTTTATACTTAAAAAAATGTAATAATATCAAGAGCATCTTGTCTCCATAAATTTCTCATTGTGGTGCCATCCTTTACAAACTATCTGTACTATCCAGCAGGTGACTGAAGAGACATCTGAATTTTGGTTTGATTTTTTTTTTTTTTAATTTTTAATTTTTTTAAGATTGTTACTATTAAGTTAGATTTTGAAAGCTTATATTACTTTAGAGATCTAGGTTAACCTTAAAGTGAATAAAGCTCTGAATAAAAAATCAAACATAGTGTCTTGATGAGTATGAGCCAGACTTGTGTCTTTCAGATTTATTCTCATAATTGATTTTTTAAAAAACTTTTTTTTTCTTAAGTGAGATAACGAAGCTCTATCTAATCAGTTTTATGGTAGTCATGTATTATTGTGCTGATCAATTTTTTTCATCTACATTACAGTAATATTTTTTCTCATTCCAAAAGATGATTCCAAAACATTTAATTAAGATAAGGAAATATCAGTGTATTTTCAGAGCAGTTAAAGACAGATTATAATTGGAATGAAAGGCAATATGATATCTGATATTGTACAATATCAAAGGACAGAGGTTGAAAAACCTCCCAAATGGTGATCTACATCCCATTAGAAGAAATGTGACAAAGATATCATTACCAGTCCCTTGGATAGAAAGAAAGATGCAAGATTATTCCCAAGAAAGTAGGCAAGAGATGAAGAGCATTCAGACTACTTGTTATCAATTATCACTATAATAAATGCTAGCATTGGCCTGCAAATACTCAAGAAAACATTATTTTTGTTCATATTATTCAATATGTGATAGTATTTATCAGTGAATCCTGGAAATGGTAGGGAGGAATTACCATTTTTCTAGGTGTTGACAGATGTGTGAAGGCAAAGGATAAACAGCAGTATGGAAAAACAATTGGCAAACTAGCATACTTACTACTCTCAGTACACAACCCTGTCCGTTGTGCCATACTGCCTTAAAGAAGGAAAAAAAGTGAAGGGACTATGCACAACCATCTTTTTTTACTCTTGATGTTATTCAGACAGCACTAGACAGAGGTAATAAAGTGAATATACGATGTACTAAGGGCTCATCTCTCTCACTGGCAAGGCTGCTAGCATAGTGCTTTTGCCCTGAAGGGGCTAAAAATATTTGACATCAATAACTCGATCTACTGGGATTGTGACAGCAGGTCGGCATCTTTTTAGTGCAATGTGACAAACTGAAGAAAACAGGGAAAGCAACATGGGACAAATGTTTTGACCTTACAGCACTGTGCTATGGGGATCAGATGCTACTGGTATTATCATTGTCCCTGTCAATACTTGTCAGGAGCAATATCTTCTGCTGTATTTATGACTATTCTTGTTCATGTATATATTCTGCCACACATTGGCAAAGTCATTAACAGTCTGATTCTGAGAATTCTGTCTATTCCATTCAGAAGTGTACAAATCTTTCCATCAATAGAAATAACTTTCTCAGATGAGATCAAAGATATGTGAAGTTCAAGAATATCTAAAATAAATTTCAAAGGACTTTGAGATACAGTAATTGCCAAGGAAAAAACAACTCCAATGCATTATTTGTAAATGAAAACTGTGACCATTTTCTTAATGATACACAGCACAAAACTATCTGATAGGGCATTTCTTCAAGGATCACATAGTTCATATTTGCTAACGGATTTTTCTTGTTCTTGTACTGTTAGCAATTACGTAGGCTCATTGTACAGTGAAATACAAAGTTAGTAAAATAGCATAAATGAGTAATACAAAGGCTTCTTTCCTCTCTCCCTTCCTCCCAAAAGGGCATTTTCATTCCTAATCTTACAGAATAGAGGAGGTCAAAATCCTGCATATAGAATCACAGAATAATTTAGATTGGAAGATATCTTTAAAGGTCACCTAGCCCAACTACCCCTGCAATGAATAGTGACATCTTCAGCCAGATCAGATTGCTCAGAGCTCCATCCAACTGGACCTTGAATGTTTCCAGGGATGGGGCATCTACTGTCTCTCTAGGCAATATGTTCCAGTGTTTCACCACTCTCATCATAATCTAGTCTAAATGTATGCATCGTATATCTAGCGTACCTGTCTTCATTGCATTTTCCAATTCAGTAAGCCAAACTAACCAAAAAGAAATGTTGTATTAGATCTACAAAGTATTAATTAAATCCAGTAGGTATGTGACTACAGGTTCCTTCAGAATCTTGCAATGAAAATATTCTGAGCAGAATCAAAATCATGTTTTTAATTCATATTATAATGCCTTTGTTAACACCTAGGCATATCAATATAATAAAAAATCAGAAAAGGGTTTAAAAGCTTTTTAACTAGAATCAATATACAAAGATATTATAATATGCATAACAGTAATTGGTGTACACAGTTTAAAAAATAACAACTCTAAGCCATTCTAAATACTTACATGTATGTATTGCATAAGTGTCACAATTATACCATGGCATAAATAATCTCTAAAAAAAAAGTATTCTAGGAATTTTTGGGATAGAATAGTTGCTTTCTTGTACTTCCTGAGGAAATCTGTTATTTTCAAATCTCTTCCTAATTCCACTATGTAATATATTACCATAATTACTATGATAAGTTCAGAAACCTGAATTTGCTAATGGATGAGTAAGAAGAAAAGTGTGTGATATTTACATATCTTTTGGAGAATACTATCGAAAGAGTAGCATTCACAGAAGAGCAGGACTGTTAAATATTAATAAAAATATGGTGCTCAGTTTTCTAGATGCATATACCGAGGTGGTTCTACTGTTAATTTCAGTGTGAAATAATTTGTTAACCATGAGCATACAGCCAAACAGTCAGTACTATCAACAGTCTGCAAGTGACAGGAATTTATTCTTTTTTTCCTGCCTATATTAATCATGAGAGCACTAAATACATCACTTGTGGTTTTCTAGCTTAAAAGCTGTCATATAGTTTGTCACAGAGCAGAAAAAACACAATGTAACTTAAGCAGTGACTCACATGTCATCATTAACATTCAATGCTAAAAAACCACAAAATGAAAACTATTCACCCATATCATTAAGCACTTTCTTTGGAAATTCTAAAGGAATTTCCTCCTCGAGGAACAAAGACTTGAGGTCAATATTAGTAGAATCCCTCTGTGCTCATTTTGGCTGTGATAGAGGTTTTTGGGTTTTTTTTCATTTTCACTACTATGGATCTATATTTTGGATTTATGCTGAAAACAGTGCTGATAATGCAGAAATATATTTTTTATTGCTGAGCAGTGTTGACATAGAGTCAAGGCCTTTTCTGCTTCTCACCCCACCCCACGAGCACAGGCTGGCAGTGCACAAGAAATTGTGAGCTGGGACAGCTGACCCCAACTGACCCAAGGGATATCCCATACCATATGATATCATGCTTAGCATAGAAAGCTGGAGGAAGAAAAAAGAAGGGGGGACGTTTGGAGTGATAGTGTTTATCTTTCCAAGTAACCATTATGCATGATGAAGCCCAGCTTTCCTGGAGATGGCTGGACACCTAATTGCCAATGGGAAGTGGGGAATGAATTTCTTGGTTTACTTTGCTTGTGTGCACTGCTTTTGCTTTGCCTACTAAACTGTCTTTATTTCAATCAGTGAGTTTTCTCACTTTTCCAGTTCTCTTCCCTGTCTCAACACAGGGGCAATGAGTGAACAGCTGTGTGGGCCTTAGTTGCCAGCTGGGGTTAAACCATGACACTTTCTGAAATAAGAACCAGGGAATTAGATCCTGTATTTGCAACTAATAATTCAACCTCTTCTAATAAAGAAGAATTTTATCCCACTCTCTAGTAGAGAAACAACATATTTTAGTAATTTTGTTTCCTATCATAAGGAACAGTTATTTGTCTTGATAATATGAAATGCAACTATTTCTTCTTTAAAAAAAAAAAAGATATTTTGGCTCTTTACCATTTTTTTTGATTGACATATTTTATTTACGTGTTGCTTCTCCCCATCTGAGCTTTCACACTGAAGGTCCTTTGAGGAAATTAAGTACCCCAAAGCACTACCTTTTCAGTGTTTTGTTGAATTTGAATTAAGATTCCCTGTAGTAAGTCGCAAAATTGTTAAAAATTGACTCTAGGCATCCTAAGAACCCTAAAGCTTCTAAGGGACTTGTTTAAAACTAAAAACTGAATATCTCCTGAAGGAAAACTACATGTCAGATTTATATTACAATGCGTTATTGTGTTTTTTGTTCTAATTGGGTTTGAAGCCAAAATGCTGTTATTTTGCAAATGCTCCTGAAGTATTATTCTGTTATTATTATTTCCAAATAGAAAACCAAACAGACAAACCGTATAACAAATAAGAGCACCAGAACAATAGCAGTTCTGGCAAATAATTCCATCCATTATTCACATTATTTAATTACATAGTTTTATCTCACCTATGAGTAAGAAGTTCTAATGTTTCTGGTGAAGCACAGTGACAGGTTACATTTTACACAAATGAAGTAAAATTACTTCAACTGGGTGTCTAAGAGGATAATATTTTATTTTGAAAATTTTAGCTTAGCTCAACAACTAGATAAGGAATATGAAGAAGAAAATCATATCTGCCAATAAAGGATATATAATTATCAGCAAATTTGTACCACTACTTAACATTTCAGCAATACTTGAATACTTTTATTTAATGCTAATCAAACCAGTGAATGCAGTAAAGATATGAAAAGCCTAAATGCACTGTTTCTTTAATCACAGAAATTTCTTGAGAACTGATGTTTCCTTTGTGGACCTTTAAATCTTGTACAATACAGACTACAGTTGAATTATTTTATCTCTCTATGGCACCTAAATGTACATTCAATTCAAATATATATGTAGAGTTGTTCATTCAGGGTTAAATTTTTTGATGTAACAGAGTATGAGGCTGCTGCATACCATAAATAGAACCACAATAGGGGTAAATAAAGTATTTTGTAACAGATTTTAGTAATAATAGAATCTCTTTCATCTTAGAGATTTAATCTTTTGAGACAGAAAGATGATCTAGCAATTACTTCATATTACTTTACAACTTTGTTAAAACTTCCCCTGTTAAAAGTTGTCAGGTTATCAGTTATCATATACTCTATGTCTGTCTAGATATGTAAATGAAAGACAGGCAATGGCAACTTCCTTAAATCAATCAAAGACCAAAAAACTCCCACCAAACAAACCCACAACAGTCCTCTATGTTTTAAAGTAACATCATCAATACTTAAAAAGCATCCTTAGTCTATTGTGTTATAAAAGTTACTAAAGCAATAACTTATCAGAATGATACAAACATTAGGTATATCTAACAGCTCAATAGATTTTCTGGTGATAACCTTATTCTCATTTATCTAAATGAAGCTGTGTCCCAGAATTTCTTTCTGGCTTTCATAATCTAGTTTTGGCCCTTAGCTTTGTTTTAATACAACTGGTGTAAACTGACAGATGTACTTTCGTCAGTAAATTTCTCCTCCACTGCTTTAGTTTCAAATCAACCTTTTTTAAACTTTTTTAGTGCCCCAGACTACTCTACATAGCTAAATCAAGCAAGAGTAAACTAATCCAGTTTAATATCATATTTGTTATTTTGTGGCTGTAGTTGGTACTTGGTATGATATCAAGTATTTCCTCTAAAGTTTGTTTCTTGAAAGTTAAAAATTCTTAAATAAAGCATATTTATATACAGGAAGAGCTCCTTTCAGATTGAAGGACTATGGCAATGCTCACTTAGCTGGTGTGAGAAAGTGAGAGTTAATGAAAAGCATTATCAAGGTCCAGCCTCCTAACCTAAGACAGCTAGCTGTGACACCTAGACTGTACATGGCACCTGTGAAACAAAATGGCACCAGGAGCTTCAGTTGAACACTCCTTACCTTCTACTACAAAAGTTCTCCCACTGAGTGATACATGGCTCATACCAGAGCCAGCTCCTTCACTCAAATAGTACCTGACATTTGAGTGTCCTCAACAAGTCTGAAACGGTGCCAGTACAGGCATAATGAGACTGACATGGCTCATTACTTGGAGAGATAACATAACATTAAAACCTCAAACATACAAACAAGCAGAAAATCACTGCAGTCAAAATTCCAATGCTGAAACTATTCAGATTTTTGAAATAAACATTTAAATTGTAGTTTACTGAACTGATCAAGATTCTGTTCTCTCAATGTCTACATGTTTCTGCACTACAGGAAACAGATGGTTTTTGACATCAACCAACATTTGGAAAGAAAAAGGAAAAGAGTTCAAATGCAAGTCAATGTGCATTTCAGGTTGCCTAAAATGCCTTTACAAGCTTAGACTTCAACCCAGTCTACAAAGAAGGATTAGCTACTCTACATACACTTGCATTTTGATTCTCAGTAGGAAAATAACAGTACCAGTTATACCAAAAGGGCAATGTAATTCAGCTGTAAAGAAAAGGCCACGCCAGAAGACCAATTTTGGTGCAGTCATCCAGTACAGCTGATGAATCCATAGAACAGGTAATTGAAAGTATTTGTAATCTAAGTTATATCTTAAAGGAACAACATTTCAACTCATTGCATACTAGCATACATCCTGAAGCTACCTATGCCATATGCTACCAGTATTTATCACACAGTTAATATAATTCAATATGCTCTCATTTCATTTTAACTTCAAATGGACTTCATTAGGTGTGGAAAAGTGTTTAAACTGTAACTTACTTGAACTGTATTTGCTCATATTATGGTAACCACATATAGTAATAGGCAGATCATATGATGTAAAGGTATCTGTATAAAAAGACTATAAGCAAGCCTACATGCTTCATGGGTTTTCCAGTCCATCAGTAAGTACATCTATTGACAGCTAACAGGATTTCCACATTTCCAAGTATCAAGGTATTTATTTCAAAAATGCAAAATTACTAACATCTACTATAAGATGTGTTTGAATGCATTTAAATGAGTATGTATTAGTAAGAGAACAGGGTTTAACAAATTTATACGTATATATGGAGATAAAGACACTTCTATCTAATTTGGCACATTCTAAAAAATGTTTCATTTAATTACCACAAAACTTATTTTTCATTGTCAACTTACATACATTTAGAATAAAGAATGATTTCTTAGGATGTTTCTTTTAATTAAAGTACAGAAAGACTTTTCTCATTTAGAAGATAAGCACAGTAGGAAGAAGGAAGTTTACATGGTCGTGAGGATCAGGACATTGTTCCTTAGGGTGACTCATAGCCATGAATTCACATCTAGATTCCTGTTGGGCCGCACATCTGAGTCATGTCCTTTCACAAGGTGTGGTGCAAAAGCTATTCTGAAAGTTGTAACACAATAATTTTCAAACATACCAAGGAGACATTAAAAGGAAGCATGCTGGAAATGACTAATGAGAACTATTTAAGTCATTACTTGCAAATATTTACCCTCCAAAGCAGAAGGCTATAATTACCATGGTTTTAACAATAGAAATGTCAGGTAGGTATACTCCCCAAACATTTTGGGTTGATCAATATTATGTGTCATAAAGACAACAAAAACTGCTGCTGCAATCTATATGTATGTATATCATGTATTTAACATCTTTCAGTTAACTTATAAATCACTTATCATTCCTACAAAAGACCAAACTACTTTTTTTTTTTACCTTTTTTTCCTCCATTGTAATATTCTTGTTCAAGACAAACACAAAACTTATTCTGGAAGGTAGAACAGAAACCAGACTTGTGCATAAAGGAAACTAGAGATCCACTACTCTCCTCATGATTTCTTGTCTCTATATGTATGTACCCTTGCGCAGGACAGGTTGTCCTGGCACTTCAGTCAAATGCATGCTTGAGAACCCCTTCTTACCTTGTCCACATCACACTCATTGTTATTTGTTTCAAGTAAGCAGGTAAAAAAGCAATTTTTGTCTCATGGGCTACCTATCTGATATAAAAACTGTTTCTCAACTCAAAATGAGAAATGAGCTTGAAGTCCTACACAGCAATCAGGCTTCCACTGTGCTATGTGCTCTAAACTCCAGGAAATGAAAAGTATACACTCTGCCCTAAAGAGCATATTGGCCTTCTAGCACACAGATACAGCAAACACAAAGGAAGGAAGTCTAACAGCAATATAGGAGGGACAGTAGCATGTGGCACCCTGCCATGGTTGTTTTATCCATGAAAAAAATAGAAATTATACTTCCCAGCTACTCATTACAGCCCTCTGAAAAATCTTCCTTTCTCTTCCATTCTCTGTTAAGTGATTTTGTTCTGGGGGCCCTGCCACAAGAAGCAAAACAGGGAACAAACTAAAAAGCAATGCTTATATAGAGAGCAACAGATGTATGTCTATATAAAAACTGTAGAAACAGTCCTGCTGCTTTTAGATTTTACTATGTTCAGAAGGTTTCTCTGTGAAACAGAAGACTCGTCCCTCATAGCTTCAACCCCATATTTAACTCACCCCTATGAATAGACAGTTCATAGTGAAAGTTCAATTCTGTAAATGACAATCTGGTGTACTTTCTTTGCCATTAATGTCAGTTTCACTTGATAAGGACTTAACAGCATATCCTATAATAAGTTAAAATATTGCTCCAACATACAGCAACAAAAAGTTACTGAATATAGTTAAACAAAACTAACTGTCTTGTAGGAAGTCCATCTACTTTCAACAAGGTTACATAAGGCTGTGCTTGATTTTCTTTACCACAATGTAATTTGATAAGGTTATTTTTTTCTTATTAAATTTAACCTTTGTTTCCTAAATAGCTAATGATGCAAGACATAAATTTCAAGTCAAATCATAACAAAGCAAAATATTCATTATATTATTTTAACTGTATTTATGATGTCACCAATCATTTTAATCATCATTTTGCAAATAGAATTTCTTTTCTAAAGATTCCCCTGAGAAACAGCTTCTCTTGATCTAATTTTTATCATTTTTCCCTGCATTCAGGTAAATAGGTATTTGGGCCATGAAGTTCTTTGTGCTTAGTGGTAGTTTGTATTCAAAGGTCAAACAAGTTGATTAAAATGGCAACTAGCAAGTCCATATAATGTGGTTACAGGGTGGCCCGATAGTCTCCATGTGCACCTCATTAGGTCTAATTGCATTGAAGTGAACTGTAATTTACTGTTAATCTGAAACAGCTGAGAGGATGGAGTTCCTCACACAAAGTGCAGTCAGGTAAGTAATTTCAAGCATGTTTTGTGTCCTTGCAAATTACAGGAGAGTTAAGAGAAAGCTTGCATATTATTGACGAAACAAAAGCCCAGTAATCAGTGTATCAGGCTGATGAGACAAAGGCTTAATACCTAAATGCAATACAATTTTTGCTAGCAAAAAAAGTCAGGGATGTACATGCATCCACAGGTTTGATACTATTCAACTCAATTTTATCTGTTTTAGGTCTCACCCCACTCATAAGTCTTCATACTGAAAAAATACCCCAAATATCCTGCATAGAGAATATGCAGAAATAGTGTGAACTTCTACTTAAAACTCCCCTGTGTGTTGTACAATGGCAAGATTATTGCCAGCTATCTGACAAGCTAAAGATAGTTCCCATTCAGGAAGATAGTTTTCTCCAAATTAGGGGAAACAAAAAATCAAAATCAAACCAAATCGAACCAGTAGGTAACTCCTGAAAAACAAACCGGAAAATAAGCATAGGAATTTCAAGGTTAAACTCAAAATCTAGTCTTTGATGTCACATAAGATTGTTAACAGTACTCACCTTCTATATGTCTGACTTGCAGGGTAGAATCCATGCTTGAAGAGTCCAGTGCAAGATGTAGCGAGAGGCATCCACTTTCGCTGACATGGAAGAAACAGCTAAAGGGAACACCCCTAAAGCTTCATACCCTGACAAAGAAAGGTAGATTTTAGAGGAAAAAGCATAAATGCCTACTTTGGTTAACATCTGAATACTGTTATATGTTTCAGATGAGGCCTTACAAATTAGTTCTCCATATGCCAGCTGAATCTCACAACTTAAACTCTTTCTGTTTCTGACCTTTAAGCCTAACTTTGCATGTCCAATACAAGCAAAGTACCTTAAAAAGATAATGAAGAACGGTTCAAGAAGTCCAACACCATCACATATGTCAATTTTGTGCAAGACTGATAAGCTTAAGCACCTAAAGATTTTATTCAGTCTAGCTAAGTATTCATAACATAGTTGCTAACTGTGTTACTTATTAAAACGGCTTTTTTTAATGTAAGCACATTGTGAGACCCCAAATCACAGAGTGGGACTCTGTTGTTTTAGGTGGCAAGAGGACAAAACCAGTCACTTCCCAGGAACTTCAAAGCAAAATATCATGCCAGAGAACAGGGCAATATAAGCAGAGACAAGTGCACAAAGAAACCAGTAAAGTAAGAAATGCAGTATCCACAGAACATCCCCAGCCTGACATTTCTTCTCTTTTCTTTCATAGGCATTATAAGCAGGGTGAGTTTTAAGGACTTGCATTTAATGAGGTCATCTTTTAAACATTTATGGCAAGTTTCAAGTACAGGGTCAACACAGAAGAAAGCACAAAAGTGCTTGATTGAAAATCTAAGTGGGCAAAAGGGTGTAAAGAAGGGCAGGACCTGACATCTCAACAGAAGGGGAGGATAGACTATAATGCACTCTTATGCGATACAATAGACATACGGGCTTTGTTGCAGCATTCATGTGAACATGATGAACTTGTCAAGGCCAGAAAAAAGACTATGATGGCAATTGAGATATAAGACATTAAGAGCTTGGACAAGAGTTTTAAATGTTTTCCTATCAATCCAAACAGTCATCTGAGACATGTTACTCAAAAATAAACTACAAGAATAAAATTAAACTTATCTAGGCAAAAGTCTGGTGATCATGATGGATCTGGACCTCCACAAAGGCAAGGCAGCAGGAAATGAAAGCTAAAAGGACGGCTTCAGGCAGGGAAAAAACGTCTGATAAAGCATTTTGGTGTAGTCATGTACAGATGGATCAGTCAATTCTATTAATTCAGATGTGATGGGAATCAGAAATACTATGTTATGAAAAGACAGACAAATATCCGGAGCTGACATCTTTGTTTAGAGATGAGACTCAATAGTTTTGAGATGGTAGCTGAAATAGAGTTTGTACACAAGATTACTGTGGTTTTCAATTAGTAATTTAAAAATAAATATTAGTTAAGAGATGTCTTGCACACTTATTCTTGTGCTAAGGCAAAATATGGAGAATACTTTTTCCAGCTTTCCCTATTGTTTAGAAATTTTCCTAAAATCAAGGGAGCATTATGCAAAGGATGATGTTACACAAAATATGCCCATAAGCCTGCAACTATACATGGTAATTATTACAATATGGTGAAAAAATAGAAGATCATCATAAGTAAAATCCGTACATTTCTGTGGCAGACTCATTGATATTCAAGTTCATAAGAAGTACTCACTCACAAACCATGGGAAAATATTTCAATTTGTAATATGCAAAAACCTCTCATTTTGTGCTTTACTTATTTATGATTATAGGATTTATTTGGAACTATTGGTAAGACATTCATCTCATCGTAGGATGTTTTTTTGTGATCAATAAAGGTATAAAGCTCTACATGAAGGTACACAGGTAATAAAATTTGCACTAAATGTACACCTGATGATTACTGTCTCAGCCTAATTCAGTATTAAGACTCTAGAAAAAGAGTTAACTCAAAGACTCTATTTGATCCAGCAACCTTTCTCTGTCCATCTTTCTTTGCTGCGATCACCCATGTCACAGAATATCCAAACTATTTTTCTCACTGCAATTTTCATTTAACATTTTCTCTCTTAACATTCAAACTTAGCTTAATAGTTCCACCTGCTTTCTAATGAGATTACTTGCCCTTGAGATCCTCTGTGACAACCTATAAAAAGAATAAGAGGTAAATAGAATTCACTTAATAGTGGAAGGTAAAAAAAAAAAAACCCAACAAATAAAAAACCAAAACCATGTTACCAAAGCACTAACCTCAATTGTCTGACAAAGGAAAGAGATCTCTCCCTGTAGCCTTCCTAAAGTACTTCGAGCCATTCTGCTTTGACTAACCATCTTCACTAACCTTTCACCTAAGAGGAGGCTATTTTATTTCCTCAGTTTATGTTTATGGGAGAAAAAACATGCTTATACACAGAAACAAGAACTGACCCTGAAGAATGGCAGTTTCTGTTGGAGGGAAGTTTAAGTGGTTACCATTACTTTCTGAACCTACTGCTCCTTTAACTCTTTCTTAAGTTAATGTCAATTACTTCAGGAACAGAGAGAAGAAATTTGGTATACTACTGTCATTGCATCATGCTATAGTTTCTCTACAATTTTCCCTGTTCTGAACTTTTAAGTACAGATACTTTAATTGTTAAATGTCCCTAAAGACATTAAGTAGCCAAATAGCTAAATACATAGTTACCTAGGTAGTCCCCTGAAAGCAGGTGCTTTGCATTAAGCACTCTGATTATAATCTCTACATTCATGATTTTGTTTCTTTGTTGCTGATAAGCAAATTTCCAATACCCAGTAAGAATGCATCATTAATAACTTTAATTGCATATAGAATAACCACATGTTAATATAATGAGCATATGATTATGTTCATATAGCATTAGCTACTCCAGTCAATGTAGAGCATTAAAGCACTGAGACAGATGGTGTGCAAAAATAATAATTTAATTCCTTAAACTGTACTCTGGGAGAAGCAGAAACAATTTATGCACAAATTGTGTTGCTGGTTGAACCATATATAGGGAGTGAATCAAACCTCTCTCACTTCCTATTCCAGGAATTAAAAACCTTAACTTAGATTATATTACTGTCCCAGACTTCTCTAAGGCTTTCTTTTCCCAATCCCTTTGAAGGCTGTCCCATCTACATTTTAGAATTCTTGTGCCTTCAGCAGCTTCTCCAATATTGTATTTTAGCTATGAAGGCTTGCTTTAAAGCAAGGAAAATCTACAGGATACACAACTGGGGCTAGTGAAGTTCTGATCAGCTCCACAAGTTTACGTTTGTTCTCTGCATTCACATATGTCAAAGACTTGTTAAACACGTAACAAACACCTGCATAAAATTAGTACTACATAGATACTGAAAGTGTTTCTATATTCATAAAAAAAACCAAATAAAAATAAATGCATAATCAGTTTGTGATTTACTCACAAGTGTCAGCATTTTATAGACAAAGCTAAATCTATAAATCCTTTCCTCTTTCTGAGACAAGTTACAAGGTTCTGGGATTATTTAATATCTTTTATTTCTCCTTTTTCCCCTTAATATTAAAGAAAAAACACCCCTGAAATGTCTCTTGATTGATTATAATGGCCAGCTGTTACAATCTCAATGGAAGTATAAGAACTGCTGCCTAAGGTGCACTGAAGAGTGCCAAGCCTCATAGCAACTCAGCTCATCCTAAAATGTTCCACAGTATGGAGTGAAAACTGCAATTTTAAATTCTCCCAGAGACCCATTATTTGCAAACCACTGACACAAACAGCTTCAGTCCCCCCATCAGTGTATACCTGGGGAGCTCTTCATCCACAGAGCGTTGCATGCTCAATAACTTTACATACTAGAAGTCCTTATGAAATTTTGGCTAAAGAGGTGTTCTTACATCATAAAAATGTTTTTTCCTGATCATCCAAAAATAACATTAATATACTAAAATGTACACTCAATCCATCTTGATTTAGGAAGTTTTCTTTATGGAAAATAAGTCAAGTATCCGATAAATGTATGAAAAAATAGGAAATACAAGACAACTCTCAAAAAAAATTCTAGGTAGTTTGAAAAAATAGCTTAATATGGTTTAAGATGGTTGGAATTAAGGGGAAATTTTCCATGAAATTGTAATCCCAAAGGGTATTTTTTTACTTAGAAATCCTTGTGAAAAGGCATACATGTAGACATTAGAATATTTGCAAACATATAAATGGTGGATGTCAGGAGATTGGGGCATCCTTTTTTTTCTATTGTATCTAGTGACAGGACAAGGGGTAATGGAATGAAGTTGAAACACAAAAACTTCCTCTAAACATAAGAAAAAACTACTACACTGTGAGGGTGAGGGAGCCCTGGCACAGGCTGCCCAGGGAGATTGTGGAGTCTCCTTCTCTGGAGGTCTTCAAGACCCACCCAGATGCGTTCCTGTGTGACCTGATCTAGGTGGACCTGCTTCAGCAGGATGGTTGGACTAGATAATCTCTAATGGTCCCTTCCAACCCCTACCATTCTATGATTCTATAATTCTATGTTTCTATGATTAGAATGTTAAAGTTATTATACAATAGAACCTGCTACATAATTGTTCTTCATTTATACTAACCTTCTGTAGAACTTAAAAAAACCCATAATTTTTAAGAATAGACAGTTTGAATCTAATCTGATTAATTGACAATAACCAACATTTAACTTAAACAGCTGATTCTCCTTTCAGCAGTGAGCCTAGTGGATATTTAGAATATGGCATTTTCTTGGGGTTTTACCCATTTTAAAATTAAATCTGAGAGTGTCTGCATTTCTAGCTGTGGTCAAATTTGAACAAATTATAAAAGTAATTATTGATATATCATTGGCTTTAAAATTACAGACAGAATTTGGGATGGAGAAATCGAAGAGGTTTGATACCTTGCAGACTAAAGCTAATCATCACAGTTCCACTCAGAGAAATTTCTATTGCAGTATTTTTCCTAAACATCTTAAATATTACATCTATTACATCATTTAGGCTTATTTATTTCTATTTGTTGTTTCAGTTTTATTGCAGTTTGCTGCTGCTTTTTGCTTTATTTTTGTGAAGAAGTCTTTAGCTTCTCTGAAATAGTATTTTAGTTTTATTTTTAACCTATTTCTTTCAAGAAACAGAATGGCAGAACACACTACTCTTGTTCAGATTCTACTACTTAAGAAATTTAATTATAGGCTTCTTCAATACACCTGAGTTCAGCTGAATTCTGTAAATGGACCAAGCAATATTCTCACCTATGGTGTTGAAGATTTGTGTGTTATTACATACAGCTTGAGTAATTCACTCATTTCTTGCACTGTTTTAATATTCTTATTGTATCTACAAAAGTTTTGCCTTATAGTTATCAAAACCCCTTTTTTGTTTTATCTGTCCCACTTTATCTTCTGAATGTTTTTCTAACAGCAGAAATGCTGTAAAAAAAGAGGAACGTAATAGCAAAGAATCAATAGGCTTATTCATATTCACTGACACTCCAGTCACTGCTTGCTTTATAGGGAAACTGGCTCTTTTCCCCTACAATTAGAAACTTCTCACACCAGCAGCTAAGGCTGTTCCAAGTAAATCTGAGAATGAGCAGGAAAGGTGGAAATAAACCAACTCCAGGATGGCAAATAACAAACAATAAGAGAAACATAAAACTCATGCAGAGCCAAAACATCGCAGCCAAATCCAAACACATAGTGCATATACGATATTGCAAGTGCACACACTCTGTAGCAGTTGCAGCTGCAGCTGTAGCAAAATACCTACTAAAATCCAACTGTGAACAAGTATTAACAGGCTCATTGCAACAATCCCATAGCAAAACTGACACTGAGACATGAAGTCATTGCTAATTATCCACCAGCCATTAATATATCTCCTGCTGTTGAGTCCTATCTCCTAACATTCCATCTGTGATGCTTTTTTACCCTATTTTTAATTCAGCTACTGAAAATTTCATATGTAAGATTTTTTTCTTGGTCAAAGCAAAATGCAGCTCTGAGAAGGCTTCAATCCACAGAATCATGTAACAGAATAGGAAGAATGTTCATTGTAATCCTTAGCAAATATCTTCATCAAAGTACTATCAAAAGATTTCAGATGACAGTATGAAACTTTGCAGTTGTTTTTTCTCTTCTTTGTGTGTGTGTGACAGAACGGGAGATCTTGTAAAATTAACAACAAAATTAACTTTTCCCAGGCAAACCAATTTTTTCACCCACAGAAAGAAATATTTCCATACTCTCATGTTTGATTTTTTTAGACTAAGAATGAATTAAAAATATTTAATTTGAATACATTAAAAAAAGGAATTTTTTTTGTAATTTCTGTAAAAGAGAATATGTTAAATGGACAAGTTTATTTTAGTTTAAACAATTTGTTGGTGTTTAATGGACTTTACATAATGTATTTAACATTTTTTACTGTGCTGGGAAAACAGAATAAATATTAATTTCTTCTACCAAGTAATTTGGTCAACAGTCAGCTTCTACTAAATGGGCTTTTGCATAGGTTTGCAATACCATATCTAATGAAACAGCACCCTCAGTAATCTGTATAGACAAAATATTTGAGAGATGATACAGGTTTTCTTGGAGAAACAGGAATAAAATATTTGTGATATCCCACCTCCATGGTACAGAGGGAATGCAAAGGTTTCAGAACTGTAGGTCCAAAATGGACCTCAGGCCAAGTTAATAACCAGCAGGGAGAATAAATCATCATGCAGATATAATGAGAACAACTCAATCAGGTGGGGTTTTTTTTCAGAACTCCAAATGTGCTACATCTAGATGCTGGACACATGAAGAAAAGTCTGAATGTTAGTGGAAGACACATTCAACACATATCAATCATATGCAGCATTTGCTTACAAAAGATTGTAGCAGTTACATCATGTACTCCAAATTGTCTGCTCACACTTTGTATTGTTCTGTAACTAAACTGCTAAATTGCAGCAGCAACAGAGAGTGAGAATGTGAGAACAACATCTCCACAGACACCAAGATCAGTGGAGAGGGAGGGAGAGGAGGGTGAAAGAAAGACTCCCCTATGACCTGTGGAGAGGACCAAGGTGAGGCAGCTGTGCCCCTGTGGTCCATGGAGGCCACAGGGAAGCAGAGATCCAGTCACCCCTGTGGAGGACCTCATGCCGGAGCAGGTGGATGCCTGAAAGACACTGTTGACTCCATGGGAAGCCCATGTTGGGGCAAGTTCCTAGCAGAACCTGGGAACCCATGGGAAGAGAAGAACCCGTGACAGAGCAGGTTTGCTGTCAGGACATGTGACCCTGTGTGGGACTAACACAGGAGTAGTCTGTTCCTGAGGGTCTGTTCTCCCAGTGGGTGACCCACTTTGGGGCAGTTTGTGGAGAGCTGCTCCCATGGGAGGCCTCATGCTGGAGCAGTTCGTGAAGAACTGTATCCCATGGGAAGGACCCATGCTGGAGAAGTTCATGAAGGACTGTCTCCCGTGGGAGGGACCTCACACTGTAGTAGTGGGAAGTGTGAGGCCTCCCCCTGAGAAGAAGCATCAGCAAAGTCCATCTGTAATAAACTGACCACAACCCCCTTCCCCTGCTCTGCTCGGAGGGGAAGGAAGGAGAGTGCTGGGGAGAGGGAGGAGGGGGGGGAGGTGTTTTAAGATTCAGTTTTATTTCTCATCTCCCTGTTCTTATTGTTCCTTTAATAAATCAAACCCTTTTCTCCCTAAGTTGAGTCTGTTTTGCCCTTTTACGTTAATTGCGGAGTGATCTCCCTGTCCTTATCTTGACACACAAACCACTCCTTATGTTTCTCTCTTCCCTATCCAGTTTAGGACGAGGAGTATTATTACGATTTGGTGGGCACTTGGCACCCAGACAGGGCTAAAACACCACATATTCATATTTATATTGTACAGCATATTGTAATGGAATGTATAGTTAGCTTTTATCAATACTTTCCAGACCTCTAGGTTCTGCTCAGATCTTCCATTTAAAATCATTGGCAGAGGTCATTCATCTTCCCCACCCTTCCAACTCATACTTCTCAAATCTTCTCTAATTATTCATTTTGTTTCATGGTAAACTCTCTGTATCTTTCTCCAAGTTTCTTAACACTACTCTTCCACCTGTCCTGCCTCACATATTGTGTTTTTTCAAAGGCTTTCTCTTACAGCACCTATAACACTGCCTTTTTAACACTAAAACTGTGGAATGTTCTATAAATGTATCAAATAACACTAATCAATTTCTTTCATTTCCTCTTGAGCATATATGTATGATTTTCTTCTAGACTAAAAAGCTATTTGCAGCAGGCTCAGAATATCTAGCTATGGCAATAATGCTGATAATGCACAAACAAGCAGATATTAAAAAGCATTTCTAGATTTTGAACTGTACCTTGAAAGAATCAAGTTGGTCAGAATAATACATTCCATTGACAAAAGCAATGAACAATCAATTCTACACCATGTAATTTTCCCAGTTGGAGAACAAGGGAGTCTGAATATTATTCAGGTACAATATACTAGATCTGATATAAAAGACTGGCACTTATAAATATTATAAAAAAGAACACACCAGTAAGACTATCTAGATAGTATGATGATGACTTTTATAGATTTTTTTTGTGACTATCCATCAGTTAAAAAGTCTATCCTCATAACCCTCATAAGCAGGGAAACTTCCATTTTACAGATTCATAAAAATATTGTAGACATCAAGGAGGCCTATGCTGGAGCCAAGAAATAAAACCAGAATTCCTGAGTGCTGAACTTCCATCCAAATTACAAGACTGGTATAAATCAGTATGCTACTGTAGCAGCTATCATCAGAAGAGCACAGAGGACCAGAACTAACTAACTAAATAAATATCTGTGTTTCATGAGGTACATATATAAAAGACCAAACCCCAGGTTGTTCATGAGGTTAAAAGTTAAATGTTACATAGCTAGTGACAAGAAATAGAACATGAGAAAATGGCCTCAAGTTGCATCAGAGGGAGGTTCAGGTTGAATATGAGAAGGAATTTCTTTACTGAAAAGGTTGTCAGGCACTGGAATGAGCTACCCAGGGAAGTGGTGGAGTCACTGTCCCTGGAGGTGTTTAAAAGACAGATGGATGTTGCACTTAGGGAAATGGTCTAGTGGTTTATACGACTGAGACAAAGGCTGGACTTGATCTTAAAGGTCTCTTCCAGCTGAAGTGATTCTATGATTATATATTTTTGATAGACTTCTGATATTTTTATGAACAATTGAGCTGGTGTGTTCTACACCCAAGTACACCCAATCAGCATTCTTCCATTATGATTTATTTGTTGTGTTTTGATTTTAAAATATTTTTAAAACCATTATTGATTGGTATAGTACAAAAATCTGGAATGTTCTTCACAATGGAAGCAGGACACTAAACATTCTCCACTTCTTTTAGTAAACCCCTTCCCTAAAATTAACTTCACCTTCATTAGTCTTCTTTCTGTGCTACAAATTCTTCCTTAGACAAGTGTTCTCATGTTTGGCCAAGAGAAGAAAACAGAAAATGAGATCAAAAATACTTTTATTTTTGTAAGAATAAGGAAGTCATTGTTCAAACAAATTGAAAGCTAGAAACACATGAATTAATGAATACACTTACAGTACATTAGCAGTACTGTAGCAGATCTATAGCTGCAGAGAGTCTGTTGAAAAAGGAATATTCTCGCTATCTCATATTTCTAAGTGTTGATTCCTTTTGGAAAAAAAATAACTGTTTTATTTAATATAAAAAACCACTGATACTATGACATCATTCTTCTACCATTGATCATTGTTTTTACAGGCCATGACAAGCAGACAAAAATCAGACTTTTGTGAAAGATTTTGCTAGAATCTTCAATATTTGGTTATACTACCCCTATAACCTTTGTATTTCTTTACAAAAACTTGCACATTTAGAAACAGGAAAAGTATTTCAGATAGAATGAGATGGAAGAATTTTTTTGTACCTTCTCAGTTTTGCTGTGAGGATGCTGTGGGAGATGGTGTCAAATGCTTTCCTGAAATCAAGATAAACCACATCCACTGCACTACCACCATCTATCCACCTGGTCATATCTTCATAAAAGTCTATCAGGTTGGTCAAACATGGCTTCTCTTTGGTAAAATCATGTTGACTACTCCCAGGGATGCTCTTGTCCTCTAAGTGCCTGGAGACAGTACCTAGGATAAGATTTTACATCACCTTTCCAGGGGCAGAGGTGAGGCTGACCAGTCTGCAGTTACTCAGCTGCTCCTTCTTCCCTTTTTTGAACACTGGAGTGACATTTGCTTTCCTCCAGTCCTCAGACACCTCTCCTGTTCTCCATGACTTAATGAATATGATGGAGAGTTCCTTAACACAATTGCTGTGTATGATGTATATTGAGTAACAATGATTGCAGTATCACAAACCTATTGAAACAGATTATTTCTAGTGTAAAAGCAATAATAAATTAGTCTTTTAATACTCTGGTGCATAATGTCTTAGCCAGGGAAAAATGATCTGTTGAGAAAGAGGTTTTATAGGATGTTATTTAGATGGATAACTATTTGTATCTAATCCAATAGTACACATGCAACATGTATTTGAAATAGGAATCTTTACAATGATCTTTAGATCTCAGAATCTTTACAGAGAAGCATTAAAAACCCCATACTCCTTCTGCAGCAAGTGAAGACATGGACCCCAGTTATGGTGTAAGTAGAAGCAGAATCGGAATCATTTATTGTTTGAGCATCCCATTTACTTATACCCTCCTTAGTTCCTTCTAATCAGGATTGTTTTTGTTCAGTGGCCTTCAGAACAACTTCAATAACTTGTTTGCTACTTGCATCTCTTTTTCATGTGGAGGTTCCTCCAATCAGCCACATGTGTATGCTGTGTTCACACACAGTCCACTTCTTACACTGTACTGAGTCCTGCATCTTGGTTTCCTACATCTCTCCCTTCTTTTTTTAATTGCAGAAGCAGCAGCACAATCTGCATCTGAGCATGCAGTACTTGATTCATTGTTCTTGTAATCATAATACACACAAATCCTGCAATACGACGCAAGCAACAGACAAATGCACATAATGCTAACAAGAACACAAGTCCTATCATTAATATTTACTTTAACCAAGAGCCCAGTCCTGACCACCAGCTCAGCCCGAGAAAAGGATTCCAATCACTCACTTTAAGTTGTTTTGTGAGATCCTGCATACTGAGTGATCACTCAAATTCATGCAAGACACGTCTTCAAAATCCTCACAACCATGTCCTTGTGCTAGCAATAAAAAAATCTATGGTGGCTCTATTCTGCAAAGTAGCATGTCTGATTGAGTCCAGCATCTTGGTTTCCCACATCTTTCATAGAATCAGTCACTATTTATAAAACCATTTAAGGAGAAGAAAGCATACTGTAGGCTAGACTTCATTCCCCCTCCTCCTAATTGCTTTATATCACTTGGGAGTTTTTTTTGTAAATTATCAGAGATAAATTTTTCAGTCACACTCTCCAGCTTTTCCTTCCTGAGCATAAATTTTATGTGCATACACAAACCTGAACCTAGGACATAGTCTTTTGAAAAATTTGCTCTCTGGTGTTTAAACACAGTTAGATACTGAAACTTCACTTTGTGACTAAATATAAGAAAACACAGAAGAGCATGACTTCAAACATTAGAAACTACATGCCATTTTCTTTTCCTCAATAGTTTCAATTACCTCATTAATATTTGTTTTCATGCTGCAGAGAATATACTTCAGAACATCTGTTTGTTGAACTGGGTATCACTGAATCACAATTGGCTACTAATAGCTGCAACAAAGAAAATTATGGCAAGATTGTTTCTAAAGCACAAATGTTTGCAGTTGCTGTTTTCCAGCAGCGAATATGCTTTTGGAAAAAAGAAATAAACATTAAGAAGGGAAGCACTGTGGTCTCCCCGCTGTCAGTATCACATATTCCGTGAATGGGAGCATCATTTCGTTATGATGTAGCTAAACAACTGCTTAAGTGATCGATAAAGACCATTATCTTAAATCATAGCATGAATTCCCAATATCATACATAAAATCAATAAAACATACAAAGAAAAGGACTAAAAATTTCCACTAAAACATAGCCTGCTGCTTTGTAAAATAATATTTAGTAGGTTGAGGGGTTTTTTTTTTTGTTTTACTAATTATGAGCTCAGTGGCAGTTTATTCTGCAGTAAATCTGCTGGTGTGAGATTAAACCTGTTATTGAACAGAGTTTTGAATCTACTGCAAGGCACTCATCACTGCTGGAGAGTGAACATTGCTGTTATCTCATTTAAAAGTTGGCCAGCAAAGCAGCCCATTTGTTTAAAATGCAATTAAGCTGGTGTCTTGAAGAGAAATTAGCAAGGAGTACTTCATTCTAGAGGCATAAGAGGTCTGTTCATAGACACATTAATCCTGTGATTTGGGACATCATTACAATTTGGGACTGTGTTCCGAAAGGATGTGCAGTACACACAAGCACAAAAGAGGAAAGCTGTTCATTGAGATGGGTCAGCTCTGTTTCATGAGCTCCCTAGATCTTTTCCAGCAGTTCATACATGTTGCATGTGCCAGCTCCAGAAGAGAAAAATAAAGTTAGAAAATGTTGCTGCTGAATTGAAATTGTTGGACGCTTGATAATTTACAGATCACTAGATAGTTGAAGTCTACTTTTTAGTAACATACAATAGGATTTTATCAATCTTACGACAAATATTCCAAAGTTACTTGATTTCTAAGATGCTCATCAATATTATATGTAAAAAAGCTCATTAATTACCTCAAGTAGAAAAACAAGTAGAAATTAAAAAATAACTCATTAAAGTTCTGCTTAACTACGGATCTTCAGGAAGCAAACTGGGACATGTGGACTCAGTATATTCTTTCACAATAACAAATATTTTGGAAGACTGCAGTCAAACAGCAAAGAATATATTCTTCCCTGATATAACATGACCAAAGTCAAATGCCAAGTTTAGTCTTTACAGAAGTCATCAAAGTTACAGCAAGTCAGATTTATCCTTACTGACCCGTGTAACATGACAGTCCCACTTTGAGGAACACATCACCAAAAGCAGGCACATTTTCAAATATATGTGTGTGTGTCAATGTGTGTGTATTTTTTACTCAGAAATGATTTAGTGTTATCCACCTCTGGGTTCACACTACCAGGGTCTGTCTGTACAAACTTGGATGTTCATGTGCATTTTATAGAAAATATATGTTAATCTAGATAAATGGTGAATTAGTAAATTATTTTGGATGTCAACTCAACTAGTCAACTATGGGAATGCAAAATGCATATTTCATAGAATCAAGGAATGGTAGGGATTGAAAGGGACATTTAGAGATCATCTAGTCCAACGCCCCTGCAGAAGCAGGTTCACCTAGATCAGGTCGCATAGGAACATGTCCAGGTGGGTCTTGAAGACCTCCAAGGAAGGAGACTCCACAACCCCCCTGGGCAGCCTGTTCCACTGCTCCTTCACCCTCACAGTGAAATAGTTTTTTCTTATGTTTAAGTGGAACTTTTTGTGTTCCAGCTTCATCCCATTACCCCTTGTCCTGTTACTATCTACTATAGAAAAGAGGGATGTCCCAAACTCCTGACACTCTCCCTTTAGATATTTATAAATGTTAAATAAGATCACCCCTCAATCTCCTCTTCTCCAGACTAAACAGCCCCAGTTCCCAAAGTCTTTCCTCGTATAAAAGATGTTCTATACCCTTGATCATCTTGGTGTCCCTGCACTGGACTCTCTCCAGCAGTTCCCTGTCCCTCTTGAGCTGAGGAGCCCAGAACTGGACACAGGACTCCAGATGAGGCCTCACAGGGCAGTGTAGAGAGGGATATTTGGCCAGAACATTTTCATAGATGCCCTAAATACTGTTCTTTCTTTTACTGGGGCCCTCAGGGCCTTTCCATATCCAAGACTTTTAGAATAAGAGCATATTTTTATCACGTTGCTTTTCCCCCATGTCATCTGTGAAGGACAGATTGAAGAGGAGGGATTTTGTATGCTGTGAGCTCTGTATCAGTTCCTTATTACACTGGCACACTCCTCAGACAAAAAAAGAATCTCAACTGGACAGGGCTTGCATTTCATTTTTGTTCTATGCATTGCCTTGTGAGGTTAATGAGGGATCAGGACCTGAGTCTTGTTGAATGTTTATTTTTAAATGGTTGTGGTTTTACTGTTTCTCACCAAAACTTCATTTAGCATTTTCAGTGAGGTAAAAGCAGCGGGATGCTGGTAGCAAAATCCAGTTAACATTTTCTGCTACTGTGGAAAGGAATTATTGTTTTAAAATTTACCAGTTCAAAATAAACTCAATGATCTATTATTAGTTTCTGATACCCCTCCATAACCTGGCTTTGGGAAAATTTGATTAGACTTGGACACTTGATGAACAGTTGTTTTAATCATCACCATTCACTCTCTCATGGTCACAGAGCCTAAATCTTAGCATAGTAACATCTGAAGCACAGCAGACTCTTACAACATGTGCAAGCTGCCCTGAGCAGTGCTTTTCTAGTAAGTACTGATTGGCAAATACCCAACAACAACAAAGAAGCAGTGTGCTACTGGGATTTAAGCAATCTTTCCACCAAATTAGATTTCTGAAAGAAATGAATATCAAACCATGGACTTTAGCTGTCTTGTGATTTTCTCCTGCTGTCTCTAAACTAAATGAGACTGAGGGAAGTGGGAAGGAGTAGCAAGACACTTGGAAAGGACTCCACTGTACTTCTACTTACTTCTGTCCATCATTACAAACTAACACTGGATTGTAAGATGACAGAATTTTTTAAACTACAGATTTTTTTCATACTAAGAAGAGCTCCTGTGGGGAAACTTCAAAATTTTCAAAAGGTAGGAGAATCTATGGAGAAGGCTATACCCATTCTCTGAAGCTTACAAGGATTCTACTCAGCATGGGCAGATCTATGGTTTTAAAGACTAGATTTAAATTCTACTTACAAGCAAAAATTAATCTGTAGTGGTAGTGATGAAATACACAGAACCAAAACCTGGCCTCTAAAACCGTTTTTTCTCTGCCAAGGGCACTTTCAGCCCCAGCTGCACTTAGTTCAAAGACAAAAGAGTCTACAGCTGGGGCTCGAATCGAAAATGCTACTTTCAAATGACACTGGAGGCTTTAGGTCCCCAAGGCTTTTTATTCATTTAAATGAATAAATAAATAATCACAAAATAGAAAAGAAAAACATTTTACATCTTTTCTGCTACTTTTTCCTTGGCCATAATGATTCTACTAGTCTGAAATAGCAAACAAGTTCCAGCAACATCCGTACAGGCTGGAATCTTAATTAGTTAATCAGATCATTCCCTTTTTGTATTTCATAATACAGTGCTTCTACTGATTTCTTTAACCTTTCATTTTGGACACAATTAATGTAATCACACTTCTAACAATTTGGAGATGATTTCTTGCTAGCAAACTGCAACATACAGCAGTGTGTTTCCTATTTCTGGCTTGACTCTCAAACAGCCAACAGAAATGGAGTTTGAAGTTAAGTTAATTTTTTTTTAATTATCTTTCCTTTCTTCCTAATTATCTTTTGATCACAGATAAGAGGAACAAATTACAAGAGTTTTTACATTATCCGCAAAAGCTGATGTTTGCATGCCTAATATAAGGTATTGGTGACGCTTACTGTTTCTGCAAGTTGCCTTTACAACATTTTGGAAGGAAAGTATGTATGTTACCCTAGCACAAACTAACTTTTAAAACAGCATACAGCTACCAAGACTGTGAAGCAAACTATATCCATAAAATGACTGATTGATTTTTTTCATTAGAGACAAGTCAGAAAAAAATTATCTTCAGCCAACATTGATTCTCTAATCTTTCCTGGTTGCCTCATACAAACAAGCATAATATGAAAGCTGCAGTTAAATATTCTAAAGCTACTCTCAAGAAAGCAGTGACATTCTTGTCTAATTCTCCTACTTTAACATTTAGAACAAAGTCACCATCTTCCTAGAATAACACATCTCTATGGTACATTTTTTAGATTTAGTCCAGTCCCTCTAACATGCCAAACCATTTGGCGTCTACTTCTGCCTTTGGGAAACTATTCCACAATCTAATAGATCTCACTGTCAGGAAATTTTTCTGCACTGCCAAGTCATTCCCAAGAGTGCCACTTTTATTTAAGGGAGGGGAACTGTTTCTGGCAATAGTGTAGTTGCTCCTCTGATATTTTCAGTTAGTGGGTGCAAGTAGCCAAACACCATCTGCTACCCAGCTGGTACAGTATATTTAGAGGCACCTAAAATCTTTCCAACTCTCCCTGGCTCATCTTTGCTTTTGGAATCAGCTTCTTAATCATTTTTAATCATTGTATTGTTTTGCTATCTAGAAAATTCCTTTGTATGTATACAATTATTGGAAGGAAGAATTTAATTATAGTTCAGAGACTATTATTATGAACAAAGCAGTGAGGCAGGGTTTTTTCCTTCCACTTCAGTTTAATTATCTTTAACAAGTTTTAATTGTGTATCTTTTTTCATTTTACAGTGTGCAAAGCGTCTCATGAGATGAACAAATCTGTGAAAGTGGGGCAAGGTTAGTGGCCACACTTGTACATAAACACGAGCAACAGTAGATCTTTTATGATATATGCGATAAAATGATGAAGGGGATCTGTATGGCAGCTTTAGCAGTCAAAATACTTTTATGTATTCAGAAGGCATGTTTCAAAGATGTGCCTTTGTACAAGACTGTACACAGTAAATTATTTTTGCTATAATTAGACTTAAGAAAAGGGTAGACAAGTTAAGATGATATCTTTTAAAGGAACAAGGTAGCTAATGACTCTCTTATTATAGGTCCAAAAGAAGTCCATCCCAGAGCACAACCCCTGTTTAATATTTTTCTCAAGACTCACTACAGTGAAAAATGTGTTTAGTCTGTGTCACACTCCTGCAACGTAAAAACTCTACCTATTTTTCATGGCCTGATTCCCAAGCCCACTGAAGTAAATGTGAGTCTTTTCACTGACATGAGTAGGTTTGGATTAGACCTGAATGCATAGCTAAATATTTTACACTATCATAATAAAAATTGCAGTAGGAGACAGGGTAGAGCAGGGATCTGATGCAAATCTTCAGTAAAGTCTTGGGAGTGATATATCATGTAAAAGTAAATGTGTGCTCTGTGCATTTGCTGTTAAAGTCACTGGGAGTTTTGCCTCAGAATTAGATAAAGGATATGGGGTATCTGCTTCAGCAATGCAGGCAGAAAGGTAAAATCTTTTGTAACAAAAATAAATGACTTGTCTATTGGAGAGAATACAGGAAAGCAAGTGTAGTCTCCATCATCTTCAAGATGTGAACATGCAAAACCAAGATCAGCCACTACTGAGAAAATAGCTTATTTCCCCCTGTGAAAACTTAAATAAGAAATGGAACTACCCAAGGAAAACAAAATCTTGTCTTTCTCAGCACACATATCTTCCTCTGAAGAAAGCAAGTTCCAATGACTGGGAACAAACAAGTGCAAGTATGCACAAATTATCTCTATAGAGGACATTTAAAGCAAATATTTGGATCTCATCTGTCAGATTCACAGATTCTTTTGCTAAAGTCCTAAATTGGTATCTATGCTGTCATACACACAAATGCACAATGATAACACCTGAGCCAGGACCTACATCTCCCACAAGAACTGAGATTCCAGAACCTGCATGTCCCAGATTTGAAGGCCTCAAGAGATCAGCTTCATTCAGTCCAAGATAAATCAAGGTACTGCTATGAGCAAAATCTGAATATGTATTTTGCTTGCCAGGGATCTGCG